>NC_050463.1:54046543-54077118 GCF_903995425.1 Onychomys torridus | reverse complement strand
CCTAACCCTAACCCTAAACCTAACCCTCACCCTAACCCTAACCCCATAATCCTTAACACTTACCAGAACCCCTTAACCATAACACCTGTCCCTAACACTAGCCATTACCCTTAAACTTAACGCATTGACTCTACACTGAGGACAGTAACACTGAAA
Source organism: Onychomys torridus (assembly GCF_903995425.1). Classification (NCBI taxonomy): domain Eukaryota; kingdom Metazoa; phylum Chordata; class Mammalia; order Rodentia; family Cricetidae; genus Onychomys; species Onychomys torridus. The sequence goes on along the minus strand of NC_050463.1, from coordinate 54,076,962 downwards.
ACCTGTAACCATAACCTAACCCTAACTCTAAAACCCAGTAACCCTTAACCCTAACCCTAAGCCCATGACACCAATACTCTGACTCTGACTGCCCCCTCACACTGCTGAGTGGACAATGCCCTGAAGAGCACCAGGACCCCAAAACCTGATGAGGTCCTAGGACACCTGCTGAAGAAAAGGGAAACTCTTAGAGATGGAGGACACCTGGGAAATGGAGTCCAAAATGTCATGGTGCTGGGAAAAAAGGTATCCTGGGAATTGAAATCCATCATACTGATGGTTTAGAGAAAGGCATCCTGGAAAATGGAGTCCTACATGTAGAGATGCTGTAGAGAAAGTCATCCTGGGAAATGGAGTTTAAAGCATACTGATGGGATAAAGAGGAAATAGTAAGTTTCTTTCTGACCCAAAAGGCATGATGGGAAATGTAGTTCAGAATAGATCGACAATGCAAAGAAAAGCATCCTGGGAAATGGAGTTCAACACAGAGGTATAAGAAAAAGTAACCTAGGAAATCATCCAAGAAGCATGATATGAAATGTAGTTTCTAACAGCCAACCAATCCACAGCAAGACAACATGGGAAATGAAGTCCAAAATGTAGAGACACCTAACCATAACCTAACCCTGACTTCCTGACCCTGACCCTGATCTCATCAAACTGAGGAGAGTAGAAATACCCTAGCGAAGGTCAAGGACAGTTGGTGAAGGCACTGCACCCCTGGGAAATAGAGTCCACAATGTTATGGTGCTATGGAGAAAGTCATCCTGGGAAATGGAGTCAACAATGTCATGGTGCTATGTTGAATGGCATCATGAGATATGAAGCACATCCCAGTGATGCTATAGAGAAAGGCATCTACGAAAATGGGGTCCTTATGTATTGATGTTTTAGAGAAAGGCATCCTGGGAAATAAAGTCCATATGTTGTAGAGAAAGCCATCCTGTGTAGCTGAAGTTTTCTCCAGTCCTGCCTGGCCCATGGTCAGGACCAATCTCTCTTACCTGCCAGTCCTGCATTGGCTCAGACCAAAGCCAGTAAACACAGACTTATGTTGCTTACAAACTGTGTGGCGATGGCAGGCTTCTTGTTATCTACTTCTTACACCTTAAATTAACCCATTTCTATTAATCTATACCTCATAACATGGCTCGTGGCTTACCTGTATCTTACATGCTGGTACTCAGGGCGGCAGATGGTACCTGTCTCCTGACCCAGCCTTCTTGTTGCCAGAATTCCCTTTTTGGTTTGTTCAGCCTGTACTTCCTGCCTGGCTACTGGCCAATCAGCATTTTATTTATATGGAGCGATATCCACAACACTCCGATGAAAACAGAAATCCAGAATGTAAAGAGCCTCTAAAGAAAGGCACCCTGGGAAATGAAGTCCAAATGTACTGATGCTTTAGAGTAAGGAATCCAGGAAAGTGAAATCACACAAGTAGTGGGTGCTATGGAGAAAGGCATCTAGGGAAATGAAGCCCAAAATATCATGGTGCTATAGAGAAAGGCATCCAGAGAAATGAAGTCCCAACATACTGTTATAGTAGAAAAAGGCATCCTGGGAAATGTAGTTTAAAGCATACATATTAAAAAAAAAAACAAAACAAAACAGTAAGTTTCCTTCTGACCCAAAAGGAATGATGGGAAATGTAGTTTGGAGTAGATGGACAATACAGAAAAAATCATCTTGTGAAATGGAGCCCAACACATAGTGATGCTATGAAGAAAAGCAAAGTAGGAAATCATCCAAGAGCCATGATGGGAAATGTAGTTTCTAACAGATGACAAATACACAGGAAGGCAACCTGGGAAGTGAAGTCCAAATGTAGAGACACCTAACCTTAACCTAATCCTAACCCTAACACCCTGACTCTGACCTTGTGACCCTGACCCCTGACCATGCCAATAAAACACACCCTCACACTTCTGAGAGCAAAACAAACCTGCCGAATGTCACGGCCACCTGGTGAGGGCACTGGACACCTGCTAAAGAAAAGGGGGAACTTACTGAGGACACAGGACACCTGGAAAATAGAGTCCAAATGCAGTGATGGTATAAACAAAGGCAACATGGGAAATGAAGTCCAGAATGTACTGAGGCTCTAAAGAAAGGCATCCTGGGAAAATAATTTTTTATATAGTGATGCTGCAGAGAAAGGCATCCTGAAAAATGAAGTCCATCTGTAATGATTTTGTAGAAAAGGGCATCCTGGGAAACAAAGTCCAAATGTACTGATGCTATAGAGGAAGACATCCTAGGAAACAGACTCCACATTTAATGGTGCTGTAGAGAAAGGCATCCTGGGAAATGAAGTCCATATGTAGTGATGGTGAAAGGTATCCTAGAGAATGACCTGAGTGGCATGATGGGAAATGTAGTTTGGAATACACTACAAATACTAGGAAAAGCATCTGGAGAAATGAAGGTCAAAGCATATGATTGAAGAAAGATTGCACAGGAAGTTTCTGTCTGATCGAACAGGCATGATGGGAAATATAGATTCTAGAATAATTATAATGTACTGGAAAGTAGACCAGGAAGATAGAGACCAATCCATGCTGCCGATGTCATCAAAGGCATCATGAAAAATGACCCAAGAGGCATGATGGAAAATGTAGTTTGGAATATACTGTTGATGGATGGAAACCTGCAGAGGGACAATGGAATTCTTGAGGGCACAGGACACGTGCAGATGGTCAGAGACACCTGCTAAGAGCAAAAGACGCACCTAATCCTAACCAATAACCCTAACCACTAACCATAACTCTATTCCTAAACAAACATTAACCCTACATCTAACCACTAACTGTAACCTAACCACTATCCCTAAACCTAACCACTATCCTTAAATCTAACCACTAACCCTAAATCTGACCCTAAAACTAAACACAAACTCCCCATACCCTAACCTTAAAAACCTGTAACCCTTAGCCCTAACCAGAACCCACTGACCTTAACCACTGACCCTAACACTAACCCTAATGTGCAACCCTAACGTAACTCCTTAACCCTAACAACATGACCCTAACCTTGACCCTGACTCCCACCCTCAGACTGCTGAGGCACAACACCTGCTAAGGGCACTGGACACATGATGAAGAAAAGGGGAAACTCCTGAGAACACAGGACACCTGGGAAATGGAGTCCAAAATCTCATGATGCTATGGAGAAAGGCATCCTGGGAAATGGAGTCCAAATGCACTGATGCTCTAGAGAAAGGCATCCTGGGAAATGAAGTCCACAATGTAATGAGGTGCTAGAGAAGGCATCCTGGGAAATGAGGTTTGAAATGTATTGATGCTCCAGAGAAAGATATCCTGGGAAGTGAACACCACAATACAGTGATGCTTTAGAGGAAAGTATTTAGAAAATGAAGTACAAGTCATGATGCTATGGAGAAAGGCATCCTAGGAAATGAAGTCCAACATGTAGTGATGCTGTAGAGAAAGCAAGCTTGGGAAATGAGTTCCAGAATGTAGCTTTACAGAAAGGCATCCTGGGAAACCAAGTAAATAATGTACTGATGCCCCAGAGAAGGCATCCTGGGAAAGGAAGACCAAATGTACTGGGGTTATAGATAAAGGCATCCTGGGAAATGATGTCCCATATGTAGTGATGCTGTCAAGAAAGGCATCCAGAGAAATAAAGTTGAAATGTAGTAATAGTATAGAGAAAGGCATCCTAGGAAATGAAATCATGCATGTAGTGATGCTGTAGAGAAAGGCAGTATAGAAAATGACGTCCATATGTACTGATGCCTATAGAGAAAGGCATCCTGGGAATTGATGTCCAGAATGTAGTGATACGGTAAAGAAAGGCATCCTGGGAAATGAAATCCATATCTAGTGGTGCTATAGATAAATGCATCCTCAGAAATAGAGTCCATATGAAATGATGATTTTGAGAAAGACATCCTGGGAAATGAAGTCCAGAATATATTCATATTATAGGGAGAGAAATCCTGGGAAACAAAGTCCATCATGGTGATACTGTAAAGAAAGACATCCTGGGAAATGACATCCAAAATGTCATGGTGCTATAGAGAAAGGCATCATGGGAAATGAAGTCCATATTTACTGATGCTGTAAATAATGGCATCCTGGGAAATGAAGGCCATATGTAATGATGCTATAGAGAAAGGCATCATGGAAAATGAAGTCCAGAATATAGTGATGTGGAGGAGAAAAACATTCTGGAAAATGAAGTCCAGAATGTACTCATGCTATAGAGAGAGGCATCCAGGGAAATGAAGTCCATCTTGGTGAAGCTGTAGAAAAAGACATCCTGGAAAATGACGTCCAAAATATCATGGTGCTATAGAGAAAGGCATCACAGGAAATGAAGTCCATATGTAATGATGATGTACAGAATGAAATTCATATGTACTGATGCCTGTAATGAAAGGCATCCTGGAAAATGAAGTCCATCATGCAGTTGTGCTGTAGAGAATGGTATCCTGGGAAATGAAATCAAGATTATAGTGATGCTGTAGAGAAATGCATCTGGTGAGTTGAAGTCCACCTGTAGTGATGCTCTAGAGAAAGGCATCCTGGGAAATGAAGTCCAGAATGTACAGATGCTGCAGAGAAAGGCTTCCTGAGAAACGTTGTGTTGTTCTAAAGAAAGCCATGCTGGGAAATGAAGACTAGAATGAAATTCTGGTCTAGAAAAAGTCATCCTGGGAAATCAAGTTCAGAATGTTCTGATGCTGTAGATAAATACATTTTGGGAAATGAAGTCCTTATATAGTGATGTTGGAGAGAAAGGCATTCTGAGAAATGAAGTTCAGCATGTACTGATGCTGTAGAGAAAGGCATCCTGGGAAATGAGGTCTAGAATATAATGATGCAGTAGAGTAAGACATTCTGTGAATTAAAGTGCAAATGCACTGATGCTGAAAAAAAGGCATCCTGGAAAATGAAGTCTAGAATGTACTGATGCTGTAGAGATAGACATACTGGGAAATGAAGTCCAGAATGTACACATGCTATACAGAAAGGCATCCTGGGAAATGGAATGCAGAATGTAGTGATGCTGTGGAGAAAGACATCCTGGGAAATGAAGTACAGGATGCAGTGATGCTCTAGAGAAAGGCATCCTGGGAAATAATGTCAAAATGTACTGATGCTATAGAGAAAGGCATCTTGGGAAATGTAGTTCAAAAAGTACTGATGCTGTAGAGAAAGTCATCCTGGGAAATGAAGTGCAGAATGTAATACTGGTCTAGAAAAATTGATCCTGGGAATGAGAAAGACATCCTGGGAAATGACATACAAAATGTCATGGTGCTATAGAGAAAGGCATCATGGGAAATGAAGTCCATATTTACTGATGCTGTAAATAATGGCATCCTGGGAAATGAAGCCCTAAATGTCATGGTGGTATAGAGAAAGGCATCCTGGGAAATGAAGTTGAGAATGTACTGATGCTATAGAGAAAGGCATCCTGGGGAATGAAGTCCAGAATGTAATACTGGTCTAGAAATATTCTTCCTGGGAAATGAGGTTCAGAATGTACTGATGCTGCAGAGAAAGTTACCCTGGGAATGAAGTTCAACATGTACTGATGCTGCAGAGAAAGGCATCCTGGGAAGTGAAGTCCATATGTAATGTCGCTATAGAGAAAGGCATCCTGGAAAATGAAGTCCAACATGTAGTGGTGTCCAGAGAAAAATCATCCTTGGAAATGAAGTTCAGAATGTAGTGATGCTGCAGAGAAAGGCATCCTGGGAAATGAAGTCCAAAATATGTTGATGCTGTAGAGAAAAAATACCGTGCAATACATTCCAAAATGTCATGGTGCTATGCAGAAAGGCATCCTGGGAAATGGCGTTTAAAGCATTCTGATGGCATAAAGAGGAAACAGTAACTTTCCTTCTGATTCAAAAGGCATGATAGGAAATTAATTTTGATAGATGGACAATACAGAGAAAAGCATCCTGGAAAATGGAGTCCAACACATAGTGATCCTATAAGGAAGAGCACCCTAGGAAATGATCTAAAGAGCTTGATGGGAAATGTAGTTTCTAGTAGATGACCAATACACGATTAGAAAACCTGAGAAATGAAGTCCAAAATGTAGAGACACCTAACCCTAAAGTTAACTCTAACCCTACCCCCTCACTCTGACACCCTGACCCTGATCCCCACCATAACACTGTTGAAAGCACAAGAAACCTGAATAAGGTCAAGGCTACCTGGTGAGGGCACTAGACATCTACTGAAGAAAAAGGGAAACTCCTGAGGACACAGGACACCTGGGAAATGGAGTCCAAAATGTCATGGTGCTGTGGAGAAAGGTATCCTGGGAAATGAAGTACTAAATATCATGGTGTGACAGAAAAAGGCATCCTGGGGGGGAAAAAGACTAGATCTATTTATAATCTAGAGATAGTCTTCATGGCAAATGATGTTCAAATGTTGTGAGGCTATAGGTAGAGAAAGGCATTCTGGGAAATGAAGTCCATATGTACTAATGTTCTAGAGAAAGGCATTCTGAGAATTGAAGTCCAGAATATTGGGATGCTCTAGAGAATGGCATCCTGAGAAATGTAGTTAAATAATGTACTGATGCTATAGAGAAAAACATTCTGGGAAATGAAGTCCATACACATTGATGCTCTAGAGAAATACATCCTAGAAAATGGCATATAAATGTAGTGATGGTAAAGAGAAAGGCATGCTGACAAATGATGTCTGAAATACAGTGATGCTATAGAAAAAGGAATCCTGGGAAATGAAGTCCAGGATATAATGATGCTCTAAAGAAAATCATTTTGGGAAATAAGTTCCACATTAAGTGATGCTGTAGAGAAACGCATAAGGGGAAATGAAGTCCAAATGTACTGATGCTATAGAGAAAGGTGTCCTTGAAAATGAAGTCCAGAATGGACACATGCTATAAAGAAAGGCATCCTGGGAAATGAATTCCAGAAAGTACTGATGCTATGGAAAAAGTCATCCTGGGAAATAAAGTCCAAATGTATTGATGCTAAAAAAAGAGGCATCCAGGGAAATGAAGTCCAGAATTTGTTGATGCTGTAGAGGAAGACATCCTGAAAAATTAAGTCCCACATGTAGTGACAGTGTAGAGAAACAAATCTGAGAAAATGAAGTCCTACATGTAGTGATGCTGTCAAGAAAGGCAACCAAGGAAAAAAAGTTGAAATGTAATGATGCTGTAGAGAAAGGCATCTTGGGAAATGAAGTCCATATGTAGTGAGGCTATAGAAAAAGGCATCTTGGAAAATTAAGTCCATAATGCAGTGGTGCTATGAAGAAAGACATCCTGGGATATGAGGTCTATATGTAATGATGCTATGAACAAAGTCAATCTGAGAAATCAAGACAGAGTATACTCATGCGATAGAGGAAGGCATCATCAGAAATGACGTCCAGGATGTCCTGGTGCTGTAGAGAAAGGATTCCTGGGAATTGAAATCCAGAATGTAATGCTGGTCTAGAGAAAGTCATCCTCAGAATTAAAGTTGAAATACATAGATGCCACAGAGAAAGGCATCCTGGGAAATGAAGTCCAGCATGAAAGATGCTGTTGAGAAAGTTTTTCTGGAAAATAAAGTCCAAATGTACTGATGCTGTAGAGAAAGGTATTCTGGAAAATCCACTCCTGAATGGACTGATGCTCTAGAGAAAGGGAACCTGGAAATGAAGTCCTACATGTAGTGATGCTGTGAGAAAAAGGCATCCTGGGAAATGGATTCCAAGGTGTGTACTGGTGCTCAGAGAAAGGCATCCTGAAAAATGAAGTCCAGAGTGTACTGATCCTATTCTTTTAACATGACGTGTATGTAGCAGTGAGAGGACAACTTATGTGTCTGCTATCTATTCATCCTATGTGAGTCCCAGAGATGAAAGCCAGGGAATCACTTGGTTGCCAGTTACCTCAATGGCACTTTTATGTGTTTTGAAATTATTAATGTATGTGCTGGCATGTGAGTGTCCATATGTCCATATGCCACACCAGAAGTGTAGAAATAAGAGAAAAATTAGTAGGGGTGATATGTGTTTCTAGAGTATGAACTCAAGACACTAGGATTAGCAGCGTCCACTTTTACTGACAGAATCTACTCTCTGACATTCATTTGTTGTTTGTAGAAAGTGTTATGAAACTAACTCATACAACATGCAAGAAAAAGACAAAAAGAGATATCAATATATCTTTTTTTATCCACAAATAGTATTTATTAGTCAGTGTCTATTTTCCATTATCTTTAAAAGAAAATATGTTTTCAATCAGAAAAATTTTTTTACTGTTTTAATATTTCAGCTAATCTTATTTCAACATCAATGAGACAGCTCTGTTAGAAATGTCTGTGTTGCACAAGGCTGTGACCTCATCTTAATCACCATATGAAGATGGACACAAGTAGACCCCACAAAGTTGTCTTCTATTCTTCACATTTCTGTAATTGCCTAAAAACCCATAGTCACATTACACACATGCACAGAGCGTGTGTGCGCGTGCACATACACACATATACACAGACACACCAGAATTTTTTTAAAGTAAATGTCACTGCTATTACACTATCCTGTATCTCTATAATTCCCTTAGAAGGCAATACTTCAAGATATTATGCCAAATGGATACCTGTTGAGGACCTGAAGATGCATATATAAAGTACATCAAATTCTATTGTGAAATATTCGGTTGATTACTGATTAACTTAAATTATTAAATCTCTTCCAAATAGATGAAAATGTTTCTTTGGATACATACATAAGTATTTAATATTTTTATATTCTCTATTAAGTATTTTAACATTGACATTGTTAAAATATTTTGAGAAAATAATTATTCTTGGAAGTAAATCATCTACCCTTTGACTTACACTCAGGAGACTGACACATGAAGATCATGAATTCATATATATATCCATGACTAATAACAAACACTCAAGATATCATCTCATATTCATTTGTTGATCTGAGAAACTGCTATGAACAAAAGTTTGGTCCTCAGAGTAAACTAAATAATTTTACACAAAATAAAAGTAAAAACAAAAGAGATAGCAATATATCATTTTCACTTGCAGATAGGATTTATCATTCTATTTCTCATAATTTGCTTTATCTTTCAATGAAAATATATTTACAATCTGAAATGACAGTATTTTATTGATTTAATATTACAACTAATATTATTTGAGCATCAATGAGACAGGTGTGTTGGAAATGCCTTTCTTTTTTTATGTGGAGCAAAGGATCGAACCCAGGGCCTTGTGCTTGCTAGGCAAGTGCTCTACCACTGAACTAAATCCCCAACCCGGAAATGCCTTTCTTGTACAAGGCTGTAATGTTATTTTGATGACCATATCAAGTTGGACAAAAGTAGACCTCACAAAGTAAATCTCTTTGCTATTACATTATCTGGTATCTCTGGATAATTGCCTTAGAAGACAATACTTCTGGATGAAGTGCCAAATGCATAACAGATGATGACATTAAGATGTATGTAACTTTCAATAAGGTATACATATTCCTAACACATCAAATTTTACAGTGAAATATACAGTTGATTACTAACTTAAATATCTATATCTCAGATAGATGAAAATGTTTCTTTCGATACATACATGAAGTATTTAATGATTTTTATATTCTCTATTAAGTATTTTAAAGTTAACATCCTAAAAATATATTTTGTATGTAAAGTGGTTGCAACAACTCTGGGATTGGTCCAAGACTATGGCACAAAATCATGAGTTTTGCAACTCCAGGGAAAGATGTTTTAACTACTTGGGGAGTCAGGCAACACCTTCAGCTGCTTAGGACAGCTCTGACAGCAGGAACTGCAATAAGACAGTTCAGCACTTGAGGGCAAGTTATCCTGGAGACCTTGAGCTGCTTTGCCCTAAAGGTGTCCTGGACACCTGGAGATGTTTAGCCCACCTATGATGGCTTTAACTGCAAGGAAACAGTTCAGTCCTGGAGGGCATGTTAATCCAGATACCTCAAGCTGCTGAAAACAACTCCTCCCTGAAGGTGTCCTAAATGCCTGGAGCTGTTTAGCCCAACCATGGAGGGAAGTGTAGATGTAACCAGCTTGTTAAATAAGAAACACAGAACCAATTGCAGAGTTAAAAACCACGAGGTCAGAGCAAGAGCGGAAAACCTTACCCTTCACTGCTTCTGCTTTTCTTCCTCTCCACAAGAGAGCTACCTCTGTGTGTCCTATCTTTTTTTATAGATTTTCTGTTCTGTTTTCTCATTGGTTTTAATCCCAGCCACATGACCTCCTCATCACTGCCTGTTTGTACAGACCTCCATGTCTTCTATGGTTGAGATTAAAGGCATGTGTCGCCATGCTGGCTGTGTCCTTGAACACACAGAGATCTACCTAGCTCTGCCTCCCAAGTGCTGGGATTAAAGGCGTGCATCACTACCGCTCAGCTTCTGCTCTGGCTTGCTCTGAACTCAAGGCAACTTTATTAACATACAAATAAAATCACATTTCAATACAAATAAAATATCACTATATTTCCCCTTTTCTACTTTAATAAAAAGAAAAAAAGGAAAAAGTTATAACTAATATAAGAAAAACTATATACAAAAGTACAATAACTATATATACCATATATACAAACAATAAATACCTAAACAATGTCTAGTCCTTTTGCATTTGACAAATTCAGAGAAAATGATTCCATTATCTATCCTATTTTGGTAAGTCCAAAATGTACCTGATTCACTTTCTATCCTAACTTATATTGCTAACAGAACTCTCTTATAACATCTTTCAAATTTATACACTTACAGCTCTTAGTGAGTTTTTCTGAAATCCTTAACAATGATAAGTATAACTATAACTAACTGATCTTCAACTCCCTCAGAGACCCAAGAAGGCAATAATACTACCTAATAAAAAATAAAAACAGGAAGTGCATGCAAGCAGCTTCCAAAAAAAAAGTGAGTTGACAGAAACAGCCAGCTGCCTGGATATCACCTGAGGTTTCTCTGCAGTGTTGGGGCATCATCTTCAGCCTATAGGCTTAGTGTATCTGACAGACTCTTTTGTGAACTAGGATGTATACAAGGTCAAAAGTTTGACCTCACATTTGGTGAGAGCAGTCCATGTACCAGAAACACCTGAATTCCATTAGTGTCATGTCATGATTCAGGATTTTAAATTCTGGAAATTATTGAAGTTTTTTCAATTCAGCTGTCCATTTTTCTTGACTGTGTATATGTGGCTTCATCTTGGCATCCTGTTCTTCTCCACATCCCTCTATTAAATGCCAGTCTACTACTGAGAGGGGTGAGCTTAGTTATTCTTCAAGAATAACTGTTTCATCTGCTGTTCCATTGCACATCAGAAGCCATTGGCCCACTCCCTGTTCAGCTGACTTTGAAGAAAAGGGCACAGTACCTTTTACAGATTGCAAAGGCCACTCACTTCAGGGATGGTGCCATATTGTCCTGGCTTCAGAAGATGCCTTTTGTTAAAGCCATAACCACATTTGTTTTGGCAAGAATTGGTAGTCCTTGGTTTCATGTCCTGTCTGTCCTGTTTGTCAGCAGTTGATTCGAGGATACTTTGTTGTCCAGTGGCTAACTTTTGCCACAATGAAAGTTAGTTCCATATGCAGTTTCTTCAATGCCCATATTTTCTCTGAAGTAGATTGGTACTGCCAGGAGCCGTCATGTCTCATAGTCATAGCAAAAAAGAAAAATTCCTAAGTTATTAAAACATTTTAAATGCCATATTCTGTAGATCTCTGAAGGGTTTGAAGATGACCTGTCTATCTAAAATATATCTGTTTGATCTTGAAAACATACCTACTATGACTACAAGTTCAATTGTAATGTCTAACAACTAACTTTCATTTCTATATATCCTAATAGTTGGTAATACTAACATTCAAGAATTAGCAAATTGCATTACATTGTTAAATGAATGGTATAAATACAATATCTCAGGCAAGATTAGAAATATGTATATGGCATATTCTAACAATCTCAATCTCAATAATAATAATAATAATTTGTATACAATATAAAACAATCCAATCCAATGTCAAGTATTTAAAACTAGTAATTGTCTTTTTCTTTTTCATTTCTTTTTTTTTCTTAACAAGCACCTTTTGCCTAACCCTTTTCCTAACCCTTAACAACTTGTAACCAACCCTCCTAAACAATGAAAACTATCCCAGATCCAAGACCCATAAAAAGACCAAAAAACCACCCATCCCACACCACCCCTTTAGGAATGTGGGCGTCGTATTCTTAAAATTGCTTCGTGCTGGGTATAGGCGAAGTTATCTTTATTCTGAAAAGAAAAATTTTGGGTTAATTGACAAATTCTAGGAAAAGTAACTATATTCTTTGTTATCCATAATGCCAAAGTTCAGGGTTTATCTCAAGTCCTTATTCAAGTAGCCTTTGAAACTGGATCATCTCAGCTAGCCATCTCAGAATTGCTCTAAGTACTTTGTAGTCCAAAGCTGATCTGTAGATGATGTTTGTCAGCTTAGAGATATTATTTTCCATGTGGAATTGTCATTATGGGGCCCCATCTTATTCCTGGAGATTTTAGTTGATGTTAGGCCTGGCCGTGATTTCCTGCAGAAAAATGAAAAGAGACTGGAACACAAAGACATGTATAGACAGCTAATGGAAGCCTTTTCTCTAGAATTAATTAGTACTCTATATGACCATTATTATCTTAACAAAGTTTAATATATATATATATATATATATATATATATATATATCTTATAAATTTTGATATAAAATTCATACTTTAAGAAAAGTTTAAAGAATCAGAATAGAATCAAAGAATTGAGATTAGTAATAGAACAGTCCCTTAATTAATTTGGTTTTTCTCCTGTCCCATGTCAGAAGATGGCTCTTTCTTCTGGTATGATACAGGGAGTTTTCATTTTCCCTTTAACAACATGCTTGAGTTTAAAGGAGAGAGCCATTCTGCAACTCCAAAGTCAGCTTTAAACTTTAATTGAACTGGGACTACAAGAAGACCAATAAATAGTATTAATTTTTTAAGAGAAGAGCAGAAAAAAACATTTAGGACGATTTATGAAATTTTGTAGATGATATACCAATAGGCTGTTTTACTCTTTTTCCTGGGACAGATGATTTGTCCTTTTTCTTCAGTTGTCTCATTTGTCCAGTGTTCTTCAGATTCCTTAGCCTTCATTTTCCTAAAAGACAAAAACCCTTCCCCAAGACTAATTTTGGGGAGGTTCCCTTTTGGCAAGTTACATCTGATTAAATGAAAAGGCATGTATTAATGGTATAAATGAGTTCAAACTGGATGGTCATGTTGGTTGATGAACTATCAACTCCTCTAATTAAGAGGTGTCTCTTGTTCAAATCAAACCTTTATCAATTTTGATGGTACCCACAGCTTATCTTCTCCTGCAGAAATAAAAGCAAAACCTCCTCCCCAACGTAACACATACCCCGGTTTCCATTCTGAGGTCAGCACATCCTTGAAGTATATAGTCTGATTTAATTCTGTAGTTTTTTCTATTAACCAATGTGTCTCTCCAGCTGTTGTTCCTTTCTCATTATCATTGAGAAAATTCAAAGTTAATATAGCATTGTGCAGTCTATTTCTGGGGGTTTTTGTTACCCCTTTATGTTTATTTATCACGTCCTTTAGAGTTCTGTTGGATCTTTCTATAATTGCTTGGCCTGTAGGATTATGTGATACCTGTAATATGCTTTATATCATAATAAGCAAAAACAGTTTCATTTTAATAGAGACATATGCTGGAGCATTGTCAGTTTTAATTTGTGCAGGTATACCCATGATGGACATAACTTCTAGCAAATGAGTGATTACAGAATCAGCTTTTTCAGAACTCAAAGCAGTCGCCCATTGAAATCCTGAATAAGTATTGATAGTATGGTGTACATATTTCAATTTTCCAAATTCTGCAAAGTGAAACATATACATCTGCCAGATTCATTCCTCTGAGTACCCTTTGGGTTACATCCTGCTGGTAATGGTGTCTGATTGTAGAAGGAACAAGTAGGACATTTCTTTACAATTTCCTTGGCTTGTTGCCAGGTTATGAAAAAATCCTTTTTTAAACCTTTACTATTGACATGATGTTTCTTACTAAATTCTGAGGCCTCCAGCACATTTCCTATCAATAATTTATCAATCTCATCATTACCTTGTGATAGAGGGCCTGGCAGACAAGTATGGGATCGGATGTGAGTTATATATAAAGGATGACTCTTTTCCCTGATTGTACCTTGTAATTGAATAAATAGTGAAGTTAATTCTGAAGCTTCAGGGATAAATTCTGCAGTCTCAATATGTAATACCACTCTTTCAGCATACTGAGGGTCAGTAACTATGTTGAGAAGTTCTGAAAAATCCATTAATACCAACAGAATAGCATACAATTCCAATTTTTGAACTGAATTATAAGGACTTTGAACCACTTTACTTAAATTTTCTGATTTGTAACCTGCCTTTTCCTGTTTGTTGGCATCTGTATAAAATGTCCGAACTCCAGATATGGGTTTTTCATGTACAATTCGAGGCAAGATCCAATCAGCTCTCTTTATAAGATAAATTCTATTGCTTTTAGGATATTTGCTATTAATTTCTCCCAAAAAATTACTGCAAGCTCTTTGCCAAGCTTCACTTTCTGTCCATAATTTTTCAATGTCCTCTTTAGTTAAAGGTACAACAATTTTTGCTGGGTCTATTCCTACTAATTGATGAAGTCTCAATTTTCCTTTCAAAATTAAGTCAGAGATTTTTTCCACATAAGTTTTAAATTTTTTATTTGGTTTATTTGGTAAAAATATCCATTCCAATATAATATCTTCTCTCTGCATTAATATTCCTGTAGGAGAATGCCTAGAAGGTCAAATAGCGAAAATTCAATCCAGCTTTGGATCAATACAATCCACGTGTCCTTCATGTACTTTTTTTTCTACCAAGGCCAATTCTTTCTCAGCTTCAGGAGATAATTCTCTTGGACTATTTAACTCCTTGTCACCTTCTAAGGTTTTGAACAAATTATTCAGTTCATCATTTTTTACCCCAACAGTAGTTCATAGATGACAATTGTCCCCAAATAATCTTTGAAAGTCATTAAGAGTCTGTAGGCCATCTCTCCTAATTTGCACTTTTTGAGGTCTAATTTTTTGTAGCTCTTTTTGATATCCGAAATAATTAATAGAATCTCCTCTTTGTATCTTTTCAGGAGCAATTTGTAATCCCCAGCAAGGCAATATATTCTTTACTTCTTCAAACATTCTTTCTAAAGTATCTGCATTTGAGTCAGCTAGTAAAATATCATCTATATAATGATAAATTATAGATTTAGGAAATTTTCTATGTATCACTTCCAAGGGCTGTTGTACAAAATATTGGCATAGGGTTGGACTATTCAACATTCCCTGTGGGAGGACTCTCCATTGAAATCTTCTAACTGGTTGAGAATTTTTGTGAGTAGGCACCATGAAAGCAAATCTTTCTCTGTCTTTTTCTTGTAGGGGTATTGAAAAGAAACAGTCTTTTAAATCGGTAACTATGAGAGGCCATCCTTTAGGTAACAGAGTAAACAAAGGAATTCCAGATGGTAGAGAGCTCATTGGCTGAATTACTTTATTAATTGCTCTAAGGTCTGTTACCATTCTCCACTTAACAGATTTCTTTTTAATTACAAATACAGGAGAATTCCTTGGGCTAGTGGATTCTTCAATATGCTCTTCTAAAGCCTGGAGTTTCTCTGTTGTTAAAGGCCATTGATGAACCCATACAGGCTTGTCTGACAAATTTTAAAGGTAGAGCTGTTGGTGTCTTTGGAAGATCATCAGTTTTGTGCCCTGTTCTTGTATAATATGGATGACTGCTGACATTGGATGGTAGGCACATTCTGGCTAAAGGCTTGAATCCAACTGCTTCAGTGTTCCCGTTTGAGCTGAGTTGAGCCTGGGTTCTGGCTTCCTTAAGCTCAGACCGACCATGTGCACTGGCATTTCAGCCAAAAGCAGCTTATCTGCAGTTGCATGTAGCTACTACAATTAGTGGTAGCTCCTGCAGGCCTGAGTTGTTCACAGCACCAGCTTTTTAAGCAAGTAACTCCAGCTGCAGCGGTAACTGCTCATAGCTAAGGTAGGTTGGGCCTGAGTCCTAAACTGAGCTAGGCCCAGGTTAGGCTGGGGCTAGGCCGGAGCTCTGGAGCTAGGGAGCCAGGCCTGCCCAGGCGGGAAGCCAGACCCACTGCCAAGGCAAGTGGTTTTTTAGTGAATTCTTGCCATGTTGGGTGCCAATTGTAGATGTAACCAGTTTGTTAAATAAGAAACACAGAACCAATTGCAAGGTTAAAAATCACAAGGTCAGAGCAAGAGCGGAAAACCTTACCCTTCACTGCTTCTGCTGTTCCTCCTCTCCACAAGAGAGCTACCTCTGTGTGTCCTATCTTTTTTGTAGATTTTCTGTTCTGTCTTCTCATTGGTTGTAAACCCAGCCACATGACTTCCTTGTCAGTGCCTGTTTGTACAGACCTCCAGGTCTTCTATGGTTGAGATTAAAGGCATGTGTCGCCATGCTGGCTGTGTCCTTGAACACACAGAGATCTACCTAGCTCTGCCTCCCAAGTGCTGGGATTAAAGGCGGGCACCACTACCACTCAGTTTCTGCTCTGTCTTGCTCTGAACTCAAGGCAACTTTATTAACATACAAATAAAATCACATTTCAATACAAATAAAATATCACTATAGGGAAGATTTTCTGACTTCTCAGGAAAGGCAGGCCTGGGACTGCTTCAGCAGGGAAGGGTATCCTGACTGTTCGGGAAAGTAAGGGCATCCTGATTGTTTGGGAAAAGTCAGGCTACATCTGGTGTGATGGCTGATGGTCTACCCTCAGGATATAGCAATCCTGCTCTTCTCCTGGAGAGATCCCACTTAAGGGGGCTTCCTATCAAAGCCTTACTTCTCTTGCCAAAGAAATTACAAAAATGTAGCAATCTATGCTGGCTCAGGAGAAAAGTCTTCCTTTCAGCTCCTTTGCTCTGTCTATTCAGCAAGGAGCTTCTGTTCAGCTCCCCCTTGCACAATCCACTATAACCTATCTCAGCAAAGATTTTCTGTTCAGGTCTCCCTTGCTCAGTCCACTATGGGATATCTCAGCAAGGTTCTTGTATTCAGCACCCCCTTGCCAATCCAACTTGGGACATCCCAACAAGGTTCTTCTGTGCACCAGTGAATGAAGGTCTTCACACCCAAAACACTTTTGAAAAAGAAATTTAATTGGGAACAAGGAGTCCAGGAGAGTAGCTGCTTCTACCAGGGTGGAGAGAACAACTCTCAATTGACCAGGCACAGCAGTTTATATAGGATGTTTTGGGGATAAATTCAACCAATCAGTTTTTTCTGCCAGGGAGGTTTTTCTTCCATGTAGGCTAGGGACAGAGGTGATTGTGATTACAGAGACAAATTGTTTTCCTTTCACTGGTCTTTCTTGCTGTTTTGACACTACCTTCAAGGCCAGGGCTCATCTCTTTCACTGACTCTGATGCTAGGGACAAGAGTGTTATTTTGCTACCAGTTTCAGAGCCAGGGCATGTTTCCTTATTTCATTTTCCTGACTCAGGTCCAAAACACAAGTTGTGTTTCTTTCCCTGGTCCTGGGCCCTAGGGACAGGATTCTACTGTCCTGTTCTGTGACTGGTTGGTTTCACAAGTCAGTTGATCAGGGACAGAGATGGCTCTGATTTGAGCCAAAGTGTGTTTCTTTCACTGGCCATATCTGAGCCATATTTTCTAGTTCTGGGTTCCAGGGTCATGGTGGGTTTCTTTTGCCAACCCCTTACCCCTACAGTTTTGACAAAACAACAATCAATGGCAGTACATCATCTACACTTAGAATTGTACTCAAGAGACTGACACACAAGGATCATATATATACTAATGTATCCATGACTAATTACTGACATTCAAGCCAAGCTGGATAACAAACATTTCAAGTGCATTTGTGAATATTAAATATTAAAAATACAACCATGAACAAAAATCCATCACTCTTTTACAAACACCCTTACTAGGGAAGTGTGATCACGTACTGCATGAGAGTTAAATTAAAATGAACTACTTCCATGATAGCCATCCCATTCTATACAAGGCAGCAGATGAATACCTCTGAATAAGGTAAAGTGTAAAAGAAGATGAACAAAAGCCACAGAATATAAGGACCACAAAATAAACTTTACTAATTGAATTTGCCACATATATCCCACACTTCAATATCTTTCTCACATGCTGCCAAATAGAAGCCACAATGGGATCTTCACATCAGTCTTTAGTGAAACCCTGTTAATAATTTATTTACCTCAAATGTACAATGAAAAGACTTAAAGTTTTTTTTTTCTTTGAAACCTAAAACAACTGTGATGTCTGAAGTGTTAACCAAAGTTCATTCTCTGGAACAAGATCAGGTTTTAGATGACTTCCAGTAATTCTTGCAACAAGAAGCTCCAGTGGTCTAACCTTGGGAACCAGAATGCACATACATATACCCACAGGAAACAC
This sequence comes from Onychomys torridus, assembly GCF_903995425.1. Lineage (NCBI taxonomy): Eukaryota > Metazoa > Chordata > Mammalia > Rodentia > Cricetidae > Onychomys > Onychomys torridus. The sequence goes on along the minus strand of NC_050463.1, from coordinate 54,058,416 downwards.
ACACACACACACACACACACACACACACAGCATAATTAAAATAAAAACAAGTCTTTAAACTAATTTTGAATCATGAATGTTTTTCTGTTATCATTCTGGAAACAAGGGTTTTGAGGCATCTAAATGATTACAGAGTTTTTCTCCATCATGAATTGGTCCATATAACAGAAAGCAAGCATGTAGTCTTGAAGTCTGAGTAATCTATCATTTTCAGTCTGCGATATCATTTGAGAAAATTTAGCAAATGGTACCCTGCATGAAGAATTAGTCATGAGGGTTGGCCTGAGCATTTACACCTGCACACCATTTCCAATTTACACTTTTTGCTTTATGCTGCAGGACAAAAATGGGAATTCTTAGCTGCCTGTTTTATCTGCCATATCTGACATTTGTTTCCATGCCTCTCTTAAGAGGTTCATGTATTGCTGTGGAACCCAGGGCCAAATTAAACCCTTTTCTAAGTTCACATAGATATGATCTATTATCAAAGCAAAAGAAAAGGCATATCTATGAAATTTTAGATCACAATTCATTATCTCATGTATTTGAACAGAAGTATGAAATCTAAAAGTGTTACTTATTTAAATTTATAGGCCTTTTGTCCATATTAGTTGAAATATGTAAACAAAATAAAAAAGATATTATAATGATTGAACAGATTATTGACACATTTTAGATTTTTTTCCCAAAATAATTAATATTTTGAAATTAAATCTAAGTATGTTGGCTGAAGATCATAACAATTTATGTATATATTCAGATTTCTTTTGGTATGAGTTACTTTCAGATTTTCAAAGTATAATGCTATACTGAAAGGCTTTAGGAGACCAATTACACACTAAAAGTTTTACACTTACAGGGTTACTTTGTGTTTTGACTAGGCAATACCACATTGATTATATTCATAGGGTTTCTGCCAGTATGTGTTTTTATATAGGGATGTGCAAAGGCTTTACCACACTGTTTAAAATCACAGAGTTCTTCCCAATTATGTGTTCTTTCATGAAATTGAAGTGCGTTGTGATGTACAAAGGCCTTACCACACTGATTAGAATTGTACGATTTCAATCCAGTATGTATTCTTTTATGCCTTTGAAGATGAGAGTGAGGAGCAAAGGCCTGTAAAACACTGATTACATTCATAGGGTCTCTCTCCAGTATGTGTTCCCTTAAGCAATTGAAGATGACTGGGCTGTGCAAATGCTTTCCCACATTGTATATATTCATAGGGTGTCTCTCCTGTATGTGTTCTTTCATGCAACTGAAGAGAACTGTGATGAGCAAAGGCTTTACCACATTGTTTACATTCATAGGTGTCAAGGACCAAGATGTCAGGAACCAAACATGAACCATAGAAAAGTACTAGCTAGGCCAAAGAAAAAGTTATAAGACCACTGCCCTTCCCCAGAGCAGTAACATCTGTTGACTAACCAAAGGCTACCAAAGATAAGAAGACATTCCAGAGTCAGGTGCCATGACAACCAAATGTAAAACACATTCCATGGACAGGTAGCCTAGCAACAGAATAAATGGCCCCTGACCAGTGACCTTAACCAACATCTTGCAGTTGCAAAATATCGAAGTCACGCACGTTCTGCACTGCTTCCATGTGCCTTCCCCTTCCCTCCTTCCTGGCCCCTGCACTCCTTTGCTATTTAAGCCTTGTGGAGGAAAATAAAATTTGCAGCTTGATCAGAATCCTGTCTTGCTGTTGTCTCTCATGTCCCCTGCTCCTTTCATTCACTCCCACTGGTAGGTCATCCCTGTTGAATCCCCGCTGGCTGGGGCACACAGGGTTTCTCTCTAGTATGTGTTCTCTTATGTACTTGAAGATGACTGGGCTGTGCAAAAGCTTTCCCACATTGTGTACAATCATAGGGTTCCTCTCCTGTATGTGTTCTTTCATGTAATCGAGGGACACTGTGTCAAGCAAAGGCTTTACCATACTGATTACATTCATAGGGTTTCTCTCCAGTATGTATTATTTTATGTACTTGAAGAGAAATGTGCTGTGCAAAGGCTTTAACACATTGTTTACATTCATAGGGTTTCTCTCCTGTATGTGTTCTTTCATGTAATCGAAGAGCACTGTGTCGAGCAAAGGCTTTACCACAATGATTACATCCATAGGGTTTCTCTCCAGTATGTATTCTTTCATGCAATTGAAGAGCACTGTGTCGAGCAAAGGCTTTAGCACATTGATTACATTCATAGGGTTTCTCTCCAGTATGTGTTCTTTCATGTAATTGAAGAGCACTGTGTCGAGCAAAGGCTTTACCACAATGATTACATTCATAGGGTTTCTCTCCACTATGTGTCCTTTCATGCATTTGAAGAGTACTGTTTTGAGCAAAGACTTTAACACACTGATTACATTCATAGGGTTTCTCTCCAGTATGTGATCTCTTATGTACTTGAAGATGACCGGGCTGTGCAAAGGTTTTACCACATTGGTTACATTCATAGGGTTTCTCTCCAGTATGTGTTCTTTTATGTAATCGAAGAGCACTGTGTTGAGCAAAAGCTTTAGCACAATGATTAAATTCATAGGGTTTCTCTCCAGTATGTGGTCTTTTATGTAATCGAAGAGCACTGTGTCGAGCAAAGGCTTTACCACATTCATTACATTCATAGGGTTTCTCTCCAGGAGGTGTTCTTTTATGTACTTAAAGATGACTAGGCTTTGTAAAGGCTTTACCACATTGATTACATTCATAGGGTTTCTCTCCAGTATGTGTTCTTTTATGTAATCAAAGAGCACTGTGTTGAGCAAAAGCTTTAGCACAATGATTAAATTCATGGGGTTTCTCTCCAGTATGTGGTCTTTTATGTAATCGAAGAGCACTGTGTCAAGCAAAGGCTTTACCACATTGATTACATTCATAGGGTTTCTCTCCAGGTTGTATTCTTTTATGTACTTAAAGATGACTAGGCTTTGTAAAGGCTTTACCACATTGATTACATTCATAGAGTTTCTCTCCAGAAAGTTTTCTTCTATCTAATTGTAGAATTTTCCAATAAATAAAGGCTTTGCCACTTTGATTACGTCCGTAAGGTTTTTTAAAGATATGTGTAGTTTCATGCCTGTGAAGATGACTGGGTTGTGCAAAGGTTTTACCACATTGATTATATTCAGAGGATTTCTCTCCAGTATGTTTTTTTTCATGCCTTTGAGGATGACTATGACATTCAAAGGCTTCACCACACTCAGTATATTCATGTGTTTTCTCTGTAGTATGACTTCTTTTATGCCTGCAAGAACAATAGGAACATTTAAAAGCTTTATCACATTCATTACATTGCTTAGTGTTTATATCTGCATGAATTAATTTTGCAATTTGGTCTAAATATAAAGAGAACTGAGACCTTAAGGTTTTAACATGTTGTTTACACTCATGTTGTTCCCTTGCATTAAGGATGGTTTTGCATATTTGAACATGCCTGTGATAAGAGTCGTTAATTACCTGGCTCATATTTCTGGCATCATTTTTCTTAGGGAAAAAATGTGGTTGTATGGAATTCTCTGAAATATTTGCCCGCTAATTAAACATAGAGGTTAGGCAGTGGTGGTGCACACCTGTAGTGGGTAGCCATCCCAGCATTGGCCTGGAAGTTCCAACCCCCACTGAGGCTTTGGTAATGGTCACGCCCACAAGGCGGGGCAGAGGAGGAAGCGGAAGACGAAGGATCGGGAAGTACTCACTCTCTTGGTTCCCGGACTCTGGAGGCTGGAGGTAGACCGAGCAGAGTTCTCCAGAGAACAACGCCGGATTGTGCTATACCCTTGCCAGACCCTGTAACCTACCCCCTCATTTGTAAGTACCCCACAAAATAAACCTCCCTTTTAACTACGTGGAGTGGCCTTAATAATTTCACCAATACACACCTTTAATCTTAGCACTTGGCAGGCAGAGCCAGGCAGATCTCTGAGTTGAAGGACACATTGGAAACAGCCAGGTATGGTGAATCACGCCTCTAATCCCAGAAAGTGAACCTTTAATCCCATGAAGTGACAGCAGAAAGAGAAAGATGTATAAGGCATGAGGACCAGAAACTAGAAGCATTTGGCTGGTTAAGCTTTTCGGCTTCTAGCAGCAGTTCAGCTGAGACCCATTTGGATGAGGATACAGAACTTGCAGTCTGAGGAAACAAGTCCACCTGAGGAACTGGTGAGGTGAGGAGGCAGTGGCTTGTTCTGTGTCTCTGATCTTCCAGCATTCACCCCAATAACTGGCCTCAGGTTTGATTTTATTAAATAAAAACTTTTAAGATTCCTGCTACAAACAAACTCTTACATCTCACCATACTAAACTCTACCCAGCATGGTTACCATACTACTTATCTTTGACGTACTTGTGATGCAGTTCTATCTTACCTAAATCTACATTGTGAATTAATGTCTCCTAAGAACTGTAAAGACTGCATACCATCAATTCTATTACCATCAATTCTACTCTTCTATATCACAATTTAACATTGGAGTGCAAATTTACACAGGAAATACCGTTTACCAACTCCCCAAATTAATTCCAGTTAGATTCTAAATCTTAATGTTAAATGTTCAAAGAGTAGAACTTCTGGAATATAAGGGAGAAACCAGGCCTCTTTGACTTTGGAAATCTGTGTTCTGTAGAAACACCATGGGCATGGTGCCAGCATTTCACAGTGATGTCAACAAGGACATTTCAAAGTATAGTCCTGCTCCCAGTAATCTGCACAGATGCAGCCAGCAGAGTGAATGTATTCAGAGGCAGCCAACCCACTCTATGACTTGCAAAGACTATGCAGAACCATGCAGGACAACAAATATGTACATCACAGCATGCAGGATGAGCAACACCATGCTGGACAATACAGGATGAGGCAAGAATAAGCTGAACTCTGCATCTCACACCCAGCAAGGGGAGGACTCAACACACTGGCTCCCATGACTCAATTGAGCACTCTTTGAGTCTGGGGATGCCAGCTCCTCACTCACCCTATTGTGGTTTTCCCGCTTGGCCATGTTCTCTGTTCAGCTCCCTGCAGCAACATTCCAGCTGCACAGCAAACAAAACTACTGGAGACAGATTCTCTTCAAAGCCAATCCTGAAGCTGGTAGCTGGAAGGACCCTGCACAACTTCTGATTGGCAGGTAGCCTGGAGAGCCTGATTGGCTAGTGAGACCTGACTGACTAGAGCATCCTCCAATATGGTTACACTATGATTAAAGACTCAGCACAAAGATTCCTGATCCTGCCTTCCACCCTAGACCCAGACCTTTCTTGAACCAGCAGAGATTTGCATTTCAATAGCACTAGCCTCTGGCTCTAGTAGCAGACAATGTGATCTTCCTGCTCTCCATAGGCACTTCCTCTTCATTCTCCTGGACACAATGTGGCTAGCTAGCTTATACAGCCCACTATACTGTACATGGTGGAGTAAATCCCTGTCATGCAGGGGGAAGGGTACCCAGAATATTTACAACTAAAGAGAGATTTAAGAAAACAAAAGGAGATGTTTGTTACTTGGCTTCAACTGAAGTCAGGTGAATTGAATGGACTTTTTACCTGCTTGTCACAGGGACTACAGACAACCTGGAAAGAAATGCAGGATCTAGATCCCAAACAAGATAAAAGGCCTTTCTCCCATCAGAAAGCTGGATTGTGGCTCCATTGCTTAAGAAGTTTCATTCCTAAAATTCAGTGCAAATTGTTGGCAAATGAAATAATAATAATGTATAGTCTTCATGGAAAATTTAATACTTACAGAATAATAAAGCTATGAAGAATGTCTTTATAAACACCATTGTTTGCCAGCACATCTTCCTCAGTGGGCAGGGGAAATAAAACCCTCAGCTGTATTATTAAAGGTACTCTATTTGAACAGAACTGGAGGAATGTATCTCTTCATGTATATAGGAGGTGGATTTACTAGAATATCTCACAAACTGTGATAGAGCCAGTCCAACAATGGCTGCCTACCAATGGAAATTAGAAGAGTTCAGTAGTTGTTCAGTTCATGAGGCTAGATAGATATCTCAGCTTGTGTTCAGTATACACAGAAGTACTAAGAAAGAAGGCTCTAATGATGGTAAAGGAATGAATATCTGTTGTACCCATTTTGTGAAACCCCCAGAGACCACCAAGAAGCCAGTTTCCTGTGCAAGCACAGAAGGATCATTTTGTTCAGGTTTAATCTGGGGCACTGCATGGCAGACAAAAGGAAATGTGGTGGCAGCTAAAATCCCAGGTGAGGAGACTTTTTATAGGGAAAAACCACAAGCAAAGAATTGCAAACTTGGGAATGGGTAGGAGGGATATGGAGCAAGGTGATTGTTTGAAACTATTGGTGTTGACTTTGGGCACGAAATCCACATTTGAAACCACTGACTGAGTTAGACTTTTTGGTGGGAAACCACAATCTGCTGAACTGCTATCTGAACTATCTGGACTGCTCAACAAAATTATCCAGATATCCCCAAGTGTCATAAACTGCAGACAGAATATACCAAGCAGGATACTGCTCTGTATCCATTCATGACAACATGGCACATTCCTGAGGTCCTTCCTGGAATTGCTGTACTCAATTTTCCCTAAGATAGAGCCTGTAAAGTAAAGTCTAGGCATATGCTTTTTCCTGACATGGAGGCAGAAAGATTACAAGGATGCCAGCTTGGAGAGTGAGGCACATTAAGGTCTAAGGAGAGATGCCAAGTGAGGAGAGCAGTTTATTGTCATTGACAGGTATAGGTAGCTGCCCAAATATTTTTTTAAAAAAGGAAAAAGTAAGGCTAACCCAACACAGGTGAGTGGATAAAGAGAGCACAGTAAGAATCAGCTTTTCCTCAGTATTGTTCCCTAAGGATTTCATATTTTGGCTTTTACACCCACCCAAAGTTCCCTCCCTAACAATCCCTACATACTTTAAAGCTCTTTGTAAATGCCTGAGTGTCCCACTCTTAAAGAGACTTCTGTTTAAGTCTCAGGATCTCCTGACAATCTGGATGTCATCTGAATTCACAACAAAAACAGTTTTCTAACTGAAGGACTTTTGGGCATCAGGGAAGCAAAGTATGATTTCCTTCAGACAGATCAGTTTTTATACCTGCAAGTTCTCTTTGTCTCTGTATAGGAGGTATAAATTCCATCAAGAGTACAAACGACATATACCCTTGTCAGCTTTTATCATTGCTCATTTATGACAATGGTGATAAACTCAATCTTGTGGGTTTGGTCAAGCTGTCAGCTACTTTTAAAGAACTTGGATTGTCAGTTCCACTCCTGATCATTTTGTACTCTTCTCTCACTTTGTGGAAATTAGGCATGGAAACTTATTTAAGCATGCAATCTAAATGAGTTAATGATGCTATCAGCTTGTATCTCTTCTGGATCATCAGGGCTGAGTAAAGATGAATTCAGGATCGTCCATTCACATTTTACTGCTGTAATGAAATGTTCATGAGGATAAATAGTTTGCTCAACACTTGTGAGTATTGACTGCTCATCCACAGGGGCCTGACTTTTACTCCCAATAATCAAGATACAGCTCACAACTCTCTGTTACTACAGGCACTTAGAAACAGACACTCTTGAAAATAACTTAAACATGAAGAAAACATTTTTTTAAATATGGACACACATAAATATCTGTCTTTTTACCCTTTGCATATCGTGTGCTCTAGGAGACCAGAAGAATGCATCAGATCTCTTGGATCTGCATATACAAGTAGTTCTGAGCCATTTGAGGTAGATGATATGAATCGAACTGTGGTACCCAAGAACAGGAATATTGAGAAAACTCTCCAGCTCCCAAATACGTGACTAAAATACCAATGATGGAAATGCCTCATTGTTCCTTTTGTCTTCTATCTTTTAAATGTGATGAAAGTCCCCAGATGGTTTTCAAAGGATTCAATGACTTTCTATACCTCTGTAAAAGGACTCTCCACATTGTGTCATATTTTCATTGTTAACAAAGTTTACTACAGTAATATGAGTAAAGATAACAAAAGTGTTGGTTGAAACCAGAACCAGTAAGAGTCCAGTCAGATTATATTAGGATATATATTAGGATAATTTGAAATTCTTTTTTTCTGTTTGGAAGTTTTTGGAGATAGGGTATCTCTACATATCCTTGGGTTTCTTGGAACTCATTATATGGACCAAGCTAACTTCAAACTAAGATAGTGGCATGCTACCTTCACCCAAATGCTGGGATCACAGGCATGCAACTCTAAGCCCAATTGAGATTATGAATTTATAAGTATCAATGACTAATTACTGACAATCAAACTATTTTCTCACCTTCACTTGTTGGTCTGAGAAAGTGCTATGAATAAATGTTTGGTCCTCAGAATAAGCTAAATAATTCAACATGCAATAAAAAGAAAAAACAAAAGAGATGCCAATATATTGTTTTCATTTACAAATAGGATTTATCATTCAATTTCCCCTACTTTCCATTATTTTTCAAAGAAAATATGTTTACCATCTGAAAAGATGGTATTTTATTGATTTGCTATTCAGCTAATCTGATTTGAGCATCAAGGAGACAGTAGTGGTGCAAATGTCTTTCTTGTGCAAGTCTGTAATGTTATGTTGATTACTATATGAAGCTGGACAAAAGTAGACCCCACAAAATAAATCTCACTGCTATTACATTATCTGGCATCTCTGGATAATTCCCTTACAAGATGATACTTTGGGATGAAGTGCAAAATGCATAACAAATGAGGACATGAAGATGCATGGAACTTTAAATAATGTATACATATGCATAGCACATTAATTTTATTGTGAAATATACAGTTGATTACTGACTCACTTAAATCATTACATATCTTCCACAAAGATTAAAATATTTATTTGGAAACACACATGAAGTATTTAAAGATTTTTATATTCTCTATTAAGTATTTTAAAACTAACATCATTAAAGTGTATTTGTAAGTAAATTGGTTGCAACAACTCTAGGTTTGGTCCCAGATTTTTACACCAAAATGTGAGTTTTCCAACTCTGAGGAAAGGTGTCCTGACTACTTGGGAGTCAGAAAACACCTTGAGGTGCTTAGAACAAGTCTGACAGCTGGAACTCCAAGGAGTGAGTTCAGCCATGGAGATAAGTTTTTCTGACTTCTCAGGAATGTCAGGACTGGAACTGCTTCAGAAGGGAAGGGTATCCTGACTGTTCAAGAAAGTCAGGGTATCCTGACTGTTCAGGAAAGTCATGCTATACCTGGTGTGATGAGGGATTGTCTCCCTGCAGGATATAGCAATCATGCTCCTCTCCTGGAGAGCCACTACAGCTGAGCTTCACTCAGACACCATTTAAGGGTGTTTCCTAGCAAAGTTCTGCTTCTGTTGGCTAAGAAATTGCAAAAATGTAGGAATTTTCTCCAGCTCAGGAGAAAAGTGTAGCTTTTCAGCTCTCTCTTGCCCTGTCCACTAACAGACATCTCAACAAGGATCTCATGTTCAGCTTATCCTTGCTTTGCGTCCATCCTGTGTGAGGGCCGCAGGTAGGGCTACTGGGCCCTGAGACTCTCCCTTATTTGTTTTTGGGGCCTTTTTGGGCAATTGAAAGAGAAAATCTTTTTCTCAAAAGAGTTTTGAATGTGAAGATCTTCATTAACTTTTGCACAGAACCATCCTGGGATGTCACATAGTGGATTGAGCAAGTGGTGGGGGGCCTCCACAGAAGATCCTTGCTGAAACATCCCATAGTGAACCCCATTGGTAACACTGAAAATATAGAGGGTATACAAGCCACTTTCTCAACCCCTAGGAATAGATACAGTAGAAGAAGTAGTTCCAAGCTCCTCAAAACCTCTCACATCCCGAATGTCACCCTTATTTGAGAATGTTTATTCAACCTCATTGTCACACCATCTCTTTTTTCAGGTTCCAGCTACTGCATATCAGTTGCTCAATGATGCTCAGCCTGACAGCTTAGGAGAATGATGGTTATGTGTCCCTCCAGGGTCAAATGCTCATTCACCATTTGTGACCTCACCTATTGTCCTATTAAATTCTCTCACCTTACCATTTGTTAATTGCTTTATGCCAAGGTCTCTACTACCCCTTATGTCTCTCACATTCCTCTCTTTGGCATTACTGATGGCTTTAAGCCCTCATGAATATACTTTGTGTTACTGTGCATTCTGCAGACTACAATAATTTTATTACCCTTGGTACTAACAGCTAGCCCCTATGTCCAAACATTCACAATGCCTCTATTCTATTTGGTACTCATGTTTATCACTGTTTACCTGCTAGGTGGTCTGGGTCTCATACCCTGGTGTATCTATTTTGTAAATTAGGGGTGGAACCTGGTGAAGAACCCTTGCCAATACCCAACACCAAGTTCACATCAGCAAGGCATAACAAATGAGCCATCCAAATAATACACTTTCTTGCAGCTCTTGGCATAAATGCAGGTACAGCCACTGGAATAGCAGGAATGACTACTCCCCTAGGTATTTACCTTCAGCTTTCCTCACTACTTTTCCAGGATTTCCAATGAGTAGCTCAAACATCCTTACTTTTCAGGAACTAATAGACTCACTGGCCACTATAGTATTACAAAATCAAATCAGAGAGGATTAGATTTATTAACAGCAGAAAGATGTATGTGGTCATTGTCTCTTTCTTGAGGAAAAGTGTTGCTTTTATGTAAATCAGTCAGGGGTAGTGAAAGATAAGATCCAACAACAACAGATGGATATTCAAACTAGAAAAAGATTCATGCCCCCAGACAGTGGACCACTAATACTCAGATATGGAAATAGATGCTGCTGTTCTTATCTCTTCTTACCTTTTTTAGCCATACTAATTGCACCCTGCCTCATAAACTACCTGGTTAGATTTCTTCAACAACAGATCCAAAATATATCTAACCAAACTCTGAACCACTTAATATTACAGAATTATCAGCCCCCTATTGACAAAGCCAGAGAGCTGGTGAACCTGTTTGTATCCAGAGGGGGAAGATCCAGATTCTCCCAAGAACCTCAATGATCAAAATCAGTAGGAAGCAGTCTAACAATAACCTAACCCCCTTTCTGGCCTCTAGCTGCTGATTACTCTTCCCATCTCCTAACTACTAATTATCCTTTCCAAATCACAGCTGCTTTATTAGCCTTTCCCAGTCCCTGTGGTTATTTCTAAATAAAAAAAAGGGGAGATGTAGGGGGAGAAAATCTAGCTAGAGAAACCCACCCTGACCCTGGAGCCCATGGTCACATCAGTGAAAGAAAAACAGTTTGGCTCAAATCAGAGACACCCCTGCCCTTGGTGAGCTGGCTCATGAAACCAACCAATCACAGAGTAGTACAGTAGAATCCTGGCCTTAGGGCCCATGACCAGAAAAAGAAACACAGCCTATGTTTGGGACCTGAGCCAGAAAAATGAACATTTTATTCCCAAACCCAGAACTGAGGAAATATGTCACACAAAATAACATATTTGGTCCCAAGAATCAGAGTCAATGAAAGAAATGAGCCCTGGTCTTTGAGGTAGTTTCAAATACCCAAGAAAGGCCAGTGAAATAAACAGTTTGGCCCCAAAATCAGAGCCATCTCTGTCCCTAGCCCACATAACTGGCCCATCCCTGGGCAGAAAAAAAAACTTACCAATGCCGGGTTGACTCTGCCTCCAGGACATCCTATATAAACCACCCTGCCTGGTCAGTTGTGAGCTGTTCTCTCCACCCTTGAATGGGCAGCTACTCTCCTGTACTCCTCCTTCCCAAATAAATCTCTTTCTCAAACTGTTTTGGGTGTGATGATCTTCATTCACTGGTACACAGAAGAACCTTCTTGGGTCATCACAAAGTGTACTGAACAAGGGGGAGCTGAACAGAAGAACCTTGCTGAGACATCCCTTAGTGGATTC
>NC_050463.1:54014594-54046518 GCF_903995425.1 Onychomys torridus | reverse complement strand
TTCTAAGAAGCCAGGTCATGCACTAAGGACTGGAATGTGTCCCACTGCCTGGGTGCCTCCCAAACAGTTCAAGCTATTCAACTGTTTCACTTATTGAGACAGCCTGATCCAATTTGGGGCTCCTCAGCTTTTGGTTCATAATTCATGTGTTTCCATTAGTTTGGCTATTTGTCCCTGTGCTTTTTCCAATCTTGGTTTCTACAATTCTTGCTCTTACAATAATTCTTCTTTCTCACTAACTGGATTCCTGGAGCTCTACCTGGGGCCTGGCCAAGGATCTCTGCATCCACTTCCATCAGTTATTGGATGAGAGTTCAGGCACGACCATTAGGGTGTTTGGGCATCTGATCACCAGACTAGGTCAGATCAGCCTTTCTCTCGACCATTGCCAGTAGTCTACAGTGGAGGTATCATTGTGGATTTCTGGGGACCTCTCTAGCACTTTGCTTCTTCCAGTTCTCATGTGGTCTTCATTTATCATGGTCTGTTATTCCTTGTTCTCCCTTTCTGTTTTTGATGCAGCTGGGATCTCCTGCTGCCCTAAGCCCTCTTTCCGTAGAACATTGCCCTTCATTGCCCCCACTCACGTCCAGGTTGTTCACTCGAGCTTATGTAGGGACACTTTGCTCAGCCTGGGAGGAGGGGACTGAACCTGCCTGGACTGAATCTACCAGGTTGAAGTGAATCCCCAGGGGAGTCTTTGTCCTTTTCCCAGAGGAGATGGGAATGGGGGCTGGGCTCGGGGAAGGCAGGGGCGGGGACGGGATCGGGAGTTCAGGAGAATCAATGGCTGATATGTAAAATTAAATTATATTATTAAAAAAAGAAAAGAAAGAAAAGAAAAGGAGCCGGGCACTGGTTGCACACGGCTTTACTCCCAGCACTCAGGAGGCAAAGGCAGGCAGATCTCTGTGAGTTGGAGTGCAGCCTGGTCTCTAAAGCAAGTTCCAGGAAAGGCACACTGCTACACAGAGAAACACTGTCTCGAAAGAAAGAAAGAAAGAAAGAAAGAAAGAAAGAAAGAAAGAAAGAAAGAAAGGAAGGAAGGAAGGAAGGAAGGAAGGAAGGAAGGAAGGAAGGAAGGAAGAAAGAAAGAAAGAAAGAAAGAAAGGAAGGAAGGAAGGAAGGAAGAAAGGAAGAAAGGAAGAAAGGAAGAAAAGGAAAGGAGACCACTTCTTAAAATAATAGCATGTGATGGGAACAGATACAGAGACTCTACTCCAGTTAGGTGGAGTTCCAGGAACCTCAGAGGAGATGGGCAGGAAGGAGTGTAGGAGCCAGAGGGGTAGAGGAGACCAGGAAAACAGAGCCCACAGAACCAACTATTCAGGGCTCACACTGGCTCACAGAGACTGAATAGCAACCGTAGATCCTCCATGGGCCTGCACTAGGCTGTCTGTGTACATGCTGTGGTTGTTTATCATAGGGTTTTTGTGGGACATCTAACAGTGGAAGTTGAGGTGTCTCTGACTCTTTTTGCCTGCTCCTGGGATCCTTTTCCTCTTACTGGGTTGCCTTGGCAAGCCTTCATATGAGGATCTGTGCCTAGACTTACTGCATCTTGTTATTCTGTGTTCACTGATATCCTTGAGAGGCCTGCTTTTCTCTGAAGGAAAATGGAAGAGCAGTGGATCTGGTGGAGATTGGAGGTGGGGACAAATTGGGAGGAGGATAGGGAGAGAAAGCTACAATCAGGAAGTATTGCAGGAGAGAAGAATAAAAGAAAATGAAAACAGCTATGTGAGCAGGACAGACATCAAGGTCAGTAACTATGGAGAAACCCTCAGAGTCAAGTGTGGGTGGTTGTGGACACATAGCTGAGTGTTCACAGCAGACTTCCTTTTTTGCTCATTTTATCTCACAGACCTTGGAGTTTGTCCTGTTCACAAGTTCAGTGTCAAATCCCCCAATGCACAGATTTAATTTTTCCAATGTATTAATACAATAGTTTTATTTTGAATGCATAGAACTTTGAGAACAGCATGGGAGTCTTTGTCAATATTGGAAATGGTGCATTTAAATAGGGAAGTAAGTACAAACAGGAGAATAAAGAAAAGGGAACACATCTAAAAGGTAGGCAGACAGGATATGGATTAATGGAAGTTATCAAATAGGAATTACAATGGCTAGGTGGTAGTGGTGCATGCCTTTAACCCCAGCACTCAGAAGGCAGAGCCAGGCAGATCTGTGTGAGTTCGATGCCAGTGTGGGCTACAGAGTGAGATCAAGGACAGGCACCAAAAGTACACCAAGAAAATATGTCGGGGGAAAAAAAAACAAGGAAAGACAACAAGGAGAAAGGGAGGAATGAAGAGAAGAATGTATGAAGCCCCCAAAATAAAATAAAATGCTACTGTGAAACCCTTTATTGTTGTTGTTTTACAAAAATAATAATCGGCGCTGGTTATTATGTGGAAAGGTCATGAGGCACGACAAAACCCAGTATCAGAGATTTATTAAGAGGAGGGGAAACAAAAGAACCAGACCTAGGGAAGATGCACATGCAGAGAGCAGAGGGAGAGAGAGATAGAGATAGTGGGCGAGGAGAGAACAGACTAGAGAAAGAGGATGAGGTGTCTGTGTCCGGCTTTTTAAGGTACAGGTGGGAATACTAAGCTACACCATGCATGCACAGATTGTGTGACCACACCACGTGCCCATAATCACCAGTGCACACTGATGATGTAGAACTCAAGACCCCTTGCTTAGATGCTGAACTGTGCACATGTGGCCATGCAGCTGGAATGAGGGCAGAATCCCAACATTTACATTGTTTCCTGGTTAACAATATTAAAAAACAGAGACCCAGAAACATGAACATGGAGCCTAAGTGAAAGTTGAACCGATGTGGGAGGTTTGAGCCAAGCAAAATGGGGGACATGCCAGGAAGGTGGGAATGAGATATCAGAAAGGTGGAAAGTGTCAGATTCCTGTGGAGAGTGTCCTGTGGGAAGGGTCAGCTTCCTTTGGAAAGTGTCAGTTTACTGTAGAAAGTATCAGGTTCCTGTGGAAAGTGTCAGCTTCCTGTTTGGTGTGGCAGCTTCCTGTGGAATGTGTCAGCTTTTTGTGGGAGAAAGTGACAACTTCCTGTGGAAAGTGTCAGGGTCTTGTGAATCTTCATGGGACTACACTCAACCCTCCACATACATGTAAAGTTTTGTAATTAGTCTATTTGTGGAACTCCTAACAATGGGAGCAAGGGCCGTCCCCTAATTATTTGGTCATCTCTTTAGAGACTATATCTCTTACTGGACTGCCTTCACTAGTGTAATTACATGGGGGAGGTTCTTAGTCTTACAACAATTTGATGTGTCATGCTTTGCTGATATGCATGGGAGGCCAGTCTGTTTCTTCTCAGAGACAGAGGGAAAGTGGATTGTGGTGTTGAGGGGTGTTGGGAGAGAGAACTGGAAGAAAGGAGGAAGAGGAAACTATAGTCAGGATATAAAATAGTAAATTACTGAAATTTTAGAGTAAATAGTACAAACACACACAAAAATAGAGATAAGATACTGTTTGTATATTCACTGCTGATGAGTCTCAGTGTAGGATAGTCATTTTCAGCCTTCATAATGCTGCAACATTTTAAATACATTTCTTCATCTTCTCATGACCCTAAACAATAAAATTATTTACATTTCTATTTAATAAATGTAATTTTGTTCCTGTGATGAATTGTAATTTAAATATTTGATATTTCTGATGGTCTGTCATGGCCCCTGGTAAAGGGTCATTGTACTCCCCAAAGGATCATGACCCACACAGGTTGAGAACTGTGGCTGTGTGATTTCTATAAACTCTTTATGTAGAGAGATATACATATACAACAATAAACAAGATATAACTTATTCTTTGAATGCTGTTAAGTGAATTTCAATCTAGACACCATGTTGACTAGTATTTATGAACATATCTCCAATATTGGCAAAATGACTTCTCAAGTAATCTACATAAATACTTTGGAAACTGCTAAAATGAGTGTTCTCTTTAAGCGAATGTAAATTCTAAATTGCTCTAGCAGCTGAATTCCTTTCATAAACTGCTTTGTGTTTAATAATATAATGTAAAAATAACAGTATGTCACAGAAAAATCATCCACACTTTTAAACTTTCACAAGTTATTCATTTCATATTGAAAGTAATGCAAATGCCCAGACTGATGCAATATAACTATTAGATAACTAATATAATATAGACACTGGATCTATTCCAACAGAACTGAAACTGGAAATACATCACACATCATCACCCCCAATGATTTTATTGAAGATTGTCACTCTTTAATCATTTAACAGAATGATGTTGAGTATAAGTTGAATGAATATTTGTATGTGATATTTCCTTAATATCATAAAACTTTACTGAATATTTCCTAAATCTTACTTCCTATTTCACATTGTAGAATACACCATGCTGATTTTTGTGATGAGTCAGTGTCATATTTATTCTCAAGAGTAGAAGAAATTTTGTATTCACTACTAGAAATCAAACCATGAAAACACCAAAATCTGGAGGCACATTCATAATTCACGCAGCATTTATTCTTTAAGGAAAGTTCTACTTCTTAAATGATATAAGAAATACATCTTGTGTGTGCTTCTCTTTGCCTATTTACTGTTATTTTGAGGTAAAGGTTTGATAGTTGTCAATACGTAAGTGAATTCTTTTACTACACATAAGACTTACACAAATGAAAACATTAACAAAAGGCTCAATAAGTAAAATAATACTGAGCTATGTTACACAGAAAGGTGATTCCAATAGAAAACTTAGAAAGTTATGTGCAGGTGGTGTGTTCATGTGCATGTGAATGTGTGTACCTATACTATCATGTGAAATCATGTAAATTCATGAGCAATAAGGAAAATCATTTCAAAGAAAGAAAACTTTATTTAAACCCTTGCCTGTGGTATTTCATTCCAGGGCTACTTGGTTCAATTTCTGTTGTTATGTCTTCCTACAGTATTTAATAGTTTTTAGAGCACATGGAAAAAGACAACTCACCTATGGATGCAGTGAGATCTATGCCATCTACATGGATAAAACCTTTGAGTAGCCTTGATGTTATGATCCCAGTGTTAGCCTCTCCTATCCACAACCACTTTCATTTGTCACAGAAAAGCAGAAAAGGGATCTGCACCACCACTTCTCTCAGGTTAGACTACTTCCTCAAACTTTGTGATCTTCAATTGTGTCTATTCCACTTTATAATTTTCTGTTTTGTGTCTCTCAAGTTTATCTCTATGTTCATAAAATATATGATCATTCTGCTCTGATTATTCTATTTTTAGCTTATTATTATTAGCTTATTTTTGCACAGAATTATTTTTCCTATAAACGGCTGTGATATCATCAAGCAGTTATTTTAGGGTTTAGTGTGTGTTGTGTGGTTTCTCTCATGCAATGCCAGTTTTCCTATGAGGATGGATCTTGTGAACTTTAGACTTTTTTACTGATCATGACTGGAGAGTGTGTGAAACACAGCCAAGATGCACTGACTTGTCATAATTTATGCTGTCCTCTCTGTTTCTAATGGTTACATTGTGAATTGGGTATGATCTGGATTTAGGAAGTCATCTTCAAAGACCTGAATCAAAATGGAGGATTTTTTTTTTTACAAGATAACAGATATTATAGATCACAAATATGCAGGTAAGCAGAAGGCTCTGTAAGTACAAAAATTCAACAGTATAGAATAGTGTAAAGGGCTTCTGTTTTATTGATGTTGCATGTACACATGTTTATGTGGTGTGTGTGTTTCTGTGTTGTAGCTCCTTGCCGCAGTGTGAAGGGAGATAGCTCTGTCCTTAGAAAACATTGGTTCTTAAAAACAAAAGACTTTGTCACATGTTAAGGAGAAGTGCCAATATGGAACAAGTTATGTGAACCACACTTTGTTTTCTCTTAATTGTGTCTATCAAGTGTAGTAATTTAATACTAAGGTAAAAATGGGTCTCTATCCTAATGGACTTGAATAATGAAAAACTACTTTACCTGCCTTTTTCAATGTTTCTAATTTTAATCATGTGCAAGATTATTTGCATGTAGGCACACAGACATATTGCTCCTTTTTATTAAAATTTCAAGTAAAGTACACAAAGTTTTTTTATTCCAATGTACCAAAAACAAATTCAGATGACATTTTTTCCTTTTGTCAGAGCAGTAATATTTGTTGCCATCAATAAAGAGAAACTTAAAGGGAAAAGGGAGGAAGGATTTATGATGAATACATAATTCTTGTCTTAGAAATGACTTCTAATTACAGAGTGTTTTCCTGACTTACATCCATGAATGGAAATGTTTCTGTTTCAGGACAACACAGCCAGTCAAATTGTGCCAGACATGTATTCTCCTTGACTTAAAATAAAAATCTTTATTATAGAATCTAGTGATAAAAGCATGGTTTAAAAAGGTATCTTTTCACTGCCCAGGCATTTTCCTCTCCTAATCTCAGTGAGTCTCATGTTCCTTCTGCAGGTGTGGAATTGATACAATATACTCAGAGACTACATGACACCATGCTTCTAATATCCATGTAATTTGAATACCAGATTTATCTTGTTGGACGCTATTAGTCTGCATGAAGTTACCAAATATATTACTGAGAAAACATAGGCAAATTATCATAGTAATTTTGTTATGCTCACCATGAGTAAGGAGAAGCACATGGTTTGTATTATTTGTCATCATTATGCTTCTGTCTATTTCTCTAAACTGATTGCATTTAATTCTACCCCAAGTTTTATTTTCTTCTTCTTACTCATGGTTCCAATCGTTGTTCTTTATGTAGAGTGGTGACATACATGTCTGGATGGCAGTTTGAGGTTTATTCATTTTAAAGGAGGTGGTTATAATGCAGAATATTGTATTCAAATAAGGTCATTGCATTTTCTTCCGTTTAGGGGTAGTTTCTCTTTAATCCTCCTTAGGAGTTATAAAATTAGGACTTTCCTTCTAATGAGAGAAATTGGTGTTCATTAGAATTCAATTGAAAAAATATGCATAGGTTGTAGGAACTGAAAATTGAATATGGAAATTTAAACAACACTATGGAGTTCCTGTGCATTCTTCATTTCTGCAAAATGACATACATGTCATACAGCCCTGATTCTAGGAAATGCCTTATGTTAGTGCAAGAAATAAATGAAAAAAATTTTGTCTACTTAATTCCAAATATTAATGGAGTATTTGAGTAATTAATATGCAACTATGTATAAATCAAAGATAAACTTAGTATGTGTGCAGATTACTATGTGGTCAATGTCTCTTCCATGGAGTGTTCCATGAATTCCTCTTATAATTAAATTAATAAAGTCCTGTTTTGAAAATCAGCCATATGTAGGAGGGCATTTTGTAACCATCAATATATGTTCAAATTGCCAAAAAATGTTGTTTAAATATGGAATTCAGTGTTTTTCACAAAAATCTTAAGGTATTAGAAGGTTCTAAGGAACCTAAAAAATACCACCTGTTTCTTGTGATTTTTTCTTCCTTTCTCTTTCTTTCTTTCTTTCTTTCTTTCTTTCTTTCTTTCTTTTTTGATTTTTCAAGAAAGGTTTCTCTGTGTTGTTTTTAGCCTCTGTCCTGAAACTCACTTTGTGGACCAGGCTGTCCTTGAACACACAAGGATTCACTAGCATCTGCCTCCTGAATGCTGGGATTAAAGGCATGAACCACCAGCACCCGTGTCCTCATTTTTCACCCATAATTACTTTACAGTGATCCTAGGTGAATTGATGTTATTGTGAAAATAACTTTGTGAAAAGTTTTAATCATGGTTGTCATGGCAGAGTTACAGAATCTTAATATTATAAATTGTATTATGGTAACCAATGGGAAAAGTCATTGGAGACTTTAGAGGGGGATACATTGCCTTCATGCTTCTTGGACAGAAGCAACTAGATTTTTTTTTTACCCAATTGAAGAATTACTCTTTTTCTGAGATACTCAACAGATACTGTGTGTTATCTTCTATGGAAGCCTCATTTTAATCAGCTTTAATCAACCACCTCAGAGAAAGACAATGTGAGTGTCGTCAATTCTTCTCAATGTCAGCTGTGCTCAGCCTCAATTTGAAATGCCCACCTGATTCTGCTAGCTATAGCAAGTCAATTTATCCATGTTGTCAGGTCTGAACTAAAGTCATTCATGCTTGCCAAACAGTCTATCTACATGAATGCATGAAAGTAGATCGTTCAGTTTTGTCTGCTTCTGGGAGCTCATGTTGTTCTACTTCTCTGTTTCAGTAAAGTACAGAGAGTGAGCTTTTTGATCCTCCTTCCAGTCTCTTAGTGTGGTAGAAGGTAGACAAGGCTGATTTTTTTTTTTTTTTTGCTTTGAAATCCAATATATTTTCAGGAAGGTGAAACCTTTGAGATAAAGTTTCCTGAGAGGATCCAGACAGAAGGGAAAAGAGAGATGGCTTTTTCTCAGGTAAATGTATGTATGGAGGTGAGATTTCTTGCCTGTTCTCCTACAAAAGCTTCTTCTTTCGTGATCCCAAACATTTATATTACCTCACAGTTTTTACAAGGATTTTTTTTCTATTTCTAATGCTGATGTCAAGTTAAATTTTTTGAATGCATGTCACATGAGTGTGTGCTGCATTCCACTGTTTTCTCACTTTATGTTTTCAAAACATATTCTCTGCATTAATACACAGTATATTCATTTGATATATAAATATATATGCATACACTTGTCTTACTGAAAATGGTATTGAGTCATCTCATATGAATGAGAAAGAAGATATATTCCATGATGGCTTCTTTCAAATAGATACTTGACTATCTATTTGTAAATTATAGACTGTTCTGAGAAAGAGGCATTGTGAAAAAGGATGGAATGTCTTCCTGTCAATGAATAAAATTTAAAGCAGTATTGCTATGAAAGTATACTGTGTTATATACTAAGATGAAGTGTTCAAATGAAATAAAACTTCCAAATGGAATTTGCCAGTCATAAGTTAATATTAAGTTATCCTATGTGGCAGCTTTTCTTCTGTTTTCTGTTCTTATTTTGTGAATTGATTCAAAGAGTCTATTCCATTATTTCTCTTTGCTACCTAATACCCTTACTGTGAACTTGCAATGCCCCTTAGTTGTTTTGACATTTGCTTACAATCACTTCCCTGGGAGCTGGTGCAATTTTACATACTATGGTTTTATAGTACATTTTTTAAAATAACAAACTAATGAAGAACTGGTAGGCAAAGTGTACTTATATTCATGTTGATTTCACAAATAGTCAAAAAGTCTCAACAATGAAAATTTAGGTGGTTGGAGATGAAGTGGCCTTCATTAACAATCAAAAGTATTAAGCTGGTTGCAGAGATGCCATTATTCAGATATACCATTTTCAAGTGAATGGAAGAGGCTTTTTCACTGTTTAAAATATACTTAAGAGAGAGTCTAATCTCTTGTCTCACTGCAAAACTGTAAAATGGTGGAATTTAAGAATGGATCATAAAAATTAAAGGGAATGCTTCATTGGAGACACTGGTGTGGTATCAATTTCCTGCTGGGCCTGTAGACAAATATATTACTTACCCAGTGTGAGAAATACTTTTAGCTGTGGCTACCCCTCAGATTCTGTCTGCTATTTCCAATACAGGTGTCAGTTATTTTTTAATTAACAATCTCAGGGAAATGGAATGAGAGGAAGGGTCACTACAAGTTCTTACTGCTGTGTTTAGACTTAATTTAAAAGGTCTCTGTACAGTATAAAGCAGGGTGCATAAACCACATATCCAGGATTGAGAGATTTCCATGATCTGAAGGAATAATGGACTCACCCAAAGCAGCAAACGAGAAACTAAGTTTTGACCTGTCAGTAAAAATTCATGGTTTCTGCACCTCTGCTGTGGCAAAAGTCAGCAATTGGGGTCTCTGAGTGTGGTAGCATGGAATGCAGGTGCTGCTGCCTTTGCACACAGAATAGCATCAGAAAGCTGAAACTTTCGAATAAACTTCCTGACAGAATCCATAAGAAAGGGGAAGGACAGATGGCTTGTTCTCAGGAAAATGTAGGCACAACGATGGGACAGGTGGATGACATTCTACACATAAATGCTTCATCTGGAGAGCTCTCAACCTTCACTATAGTCCCTCACTTTAGAGAACCGTATTTTTGTGTTTTTTATATTTTAATATAAGTTCTTTATTATAACTGTCATTTCTGTTCTACATCCTGCTTTCCACTCTTTCTTGCCTCTTTTATTTTCCAGTATGACTTTTCTACATGAGTTCGTGATCTGAAATATTTAAAAATTTTATGATATTAAAGACAAATATTAAAACAGAATTCCTACTGAAGACAATTTCAGACATTATTTATCGTGGATACAAGAAACATATTTCATGATATGTTTAGATCCTGGGCACTTTGATCTCACGAAAAAGTCACAAAACCCTCCTTTTTAACATATAACATTTAAAATTTGCAAATTGATTACTGATAACTGAGAGTTCTTTAGTTAAATATTCTTTTTCTGGGGCAAATAAAGATTCAAACAATCATAACAAAGGAAAATTGAATTTTCATCTCAGAGTCCATTGACATTCAAGGATGTGGCCATCAATTTCTCCGAGGAGGAATGGGAATACCTGGACACATCTCACAGGGATTTGTACAGAGAAGTAATGTTGGAGAACTACTGCAATCTGGTTTCTGTAGATGAGAATAAATCCTTCCATAATTGCTGCTTAGACCTAGGAATGTCTAGTAACTTATATTAATACTTGAATTATTTTCTATCAGTGAATCCCATCTCCCAATTTTTACTAGATATTGGTGTGTGAAATATTTATTGAAAATTTTCTTATTCTAACTGGTCTATTAATTTAGCAAATACTCCCTTCAAACCCAAACTGTTTTTTTTTAGGCAGTCATTCAGTAGCAAAAATGTGTGAATACAGTCTGATTTCCACAGTTTTATTTATGTAATAGGGTAACATAAGAAAAGGTAAATGCATACACAATTAAAATTATGGATTTTTTAAAAGCCTAAAAAACTGTCAAGAATGTACTAATAAGACTTCACTACTGAGTCTTACCTTATGTAACTTCATATCCACTGTGTACAAGCCACTGTTAAATTCCACCTCTAGTTCCCATCATGTGAATAAATTATCATATGTCTGTTCTAACTCACAGGCCTCTCTGTATAAAAACCAGAGCTAGTCACCTGCCTTGAATAGAATAAAGAACCCTGGATTATGAACACAGAGGAAGTAGAAGGCAGAGAACCAGGTAAGGTGGAAGAAAACAATGGTTATATGTAGAGTACAAAACAAGAAGCAAACCATAACTGCAGTGGCATTACCACAGCTCCTCACTAGAAGCAATGCCTAAGAATTTCTTTACAATAGTACACTAGGATATAGCACATAGAAAATTTTACATAATTTCCCCTCATTTCATTAAAATAGTGATTAGATGAAATTTAGTATGTCAATAGCAATTTTACAATGTGTGCAGGACTTTATTTTGATTTCCAATAAATGTCCTAAATTTTCTCCTGTATGTCAGCGATCTAGGGTTTTTCTGGTTTTTTTTAAAACATTTTTACATTATATCTGGATTAATATATTTTCTTTCTTTTACCTTCTTGCATACCATCCTTGTACCACACCAATCCATTGTCATAATTTCTGCACCACATCTCTATCAAAGAAAGTACAGAAAATTCATAAAAATCAAAGAATATTTGGGCTGACCAACTGGTTCTGAACATAAGACTTTGAATGTGATTGATATACCCTGGTATTACTCAATTGAAAAACAGATTTTCTTACTTCTTGAAGCTAGGGACTGCACATATGTTCTTGTCACAAAGTTGTGATTTGGGGTCCACTTTCCATTTTATGAGGTGATATTTTGCCTGTAGTATTGGGCTTGTGTAGGTTTTGGTCTTGCTGTCACAGACTTGGTGATAGTATGGCCATTGTTCCTATAATGTTTGTAAACCTCTTCTTCCCTAGAGTCATTTATCATTTTTTGGTCTTTATGTTCTTTCTGCAGTCATTTATTCATAGGTGTCTGAACAATGATGCAAGGGTTAAGATAAAGGAATCCTAGGTAGGGCTTAATTCTTCAAAATCTCCATATTAAGCTTCTCTATTGAATGGTGAGTAATATGTTAATCCATGGCTATAACAATATAGCACTAGTTTAATGCCATGTTCATTAAGCAGAATAATAATATTTTTGTTTTGTAATCTAGGGCCCATGACCAATTTGGTCTCAGTTTCTTGGCTGCAATAATTGTTTCAGCATTATTCTGTGGGAAAAAAACCCTCCATTTCCATTGTGCTACAAGCCCCAAAAATATATAAAGTGGGATTTTATCTGATTATGACAAAACTAATACCTGGAAGAAGCCAAGGGCCTTCCAGAACTCAAGCTGAGGCTCAGGAAACCTTGGAAATATTTGGCTTTTGATTATTAGCCATTTCCTGCTATGAATTTCTAATGTCCTATTGTACCTTTTCCATCATTTATTGGGCACCATTTCCCCTCTACTAATGGAATATTTAGATAACCTTCTGCACTGACAATGTGCACTACCAGAACCCCAGCTCAAGCCTCCCTGTAATTCTTGTCATTAGCAGCATCTGACCAGGACCATCCCCAAAGGGAAGAAAGTATCTTATTAGAGATACCTCTGTACTCTTTCAGAACAGACTTAAGTATCCAAGGCCAATTGAAACAACACCTGTCTTCTAAGTCAAGTGGTTTATTTTTTGTGCAGTCTAGTGTGAGAACCCCTTTACTACAGCCTTACTAACATTATAGACTTCTAACTTCTTACCTACTCACCTCTAGGCATGTGGACTGAGCACATAGATCCCCTTCTTGACATTCTAACTGATCACTTGCTCTAAATTGTACTCCTCCTTTACCACTCCTGTTAGGGTTGTAAAAGAATGCCTGGCAGTCACTGCTTGAGAAAAAGTCTTACCTGCCTTGATGATCCCATAGAAATTCAAGCTTGCTGGCCTTACTTGGCCAGAGGATTGCTGTGACTTGGGTTTATATCTGAGCATGTCAGAGACTGATGGGAAACAGAGGTATAAGGAGAATGAAGAGAAGATATTGAGCATTTTGACTGGAGAGGATTTTGACTAGAGAACTTGAATATAAAATGGAAGATGAGGAAGAGCCAGATAGGAAAGTACTAGATGGTTAAGAATGAGATGAGAAGGACCTAGATAAAGCAGAATTAAGATCAGAGAATTAATATAAATAACTTAGAATTCTGTTGACGTGAGACACAATTGCTCCTGTCAGCACCAATTTGATCCCGAGAGAATGTTGGGCTTCTAAGACATTTCCATTTGGAAGTTTATCTTCTTGGCACAAAACGGCCTACTGGTCAAAGAACTGCCCTTGCCTCAACTGCTGACAGTATGAATGCTATCCTTTCTGGACAAGTGGGACACAAGGAAAGCGACCACCATACTTTGCCAAGACAGGGTAAGATGTTCTTTCAGAATTCCTGCTTCTGAAAATGGTCTGTCAGATACTCTAGGCCTGTAGCCAATTTCAATGCACCAGGGATGCTGAGAAACATTAGGTGACTGTCAAGGCTGCTAGCTGTCTCTGTCTACTCTTGCGAGACTCCCGAAAGTTGCTTGCGTCTTTCTCCCATTTCTCAGGTATTATTATATTCCTTCTCAGGTCTTTGATGAGGTTGGAGATTACCAGTTATAGTTACAACTTAGTATGTATACATATATAATATCTTAGATAAAATATATTATGTATTAGACTCAGGTTCTTTAGGATAGGACACCTTTTGCAATGATCTTTGTAACATGCCACCTACCCATGCTCTAGACTTCCCTGGATTTTACTATGTGTTTTTTGCTTGATATTGTTTGCACTTATTGTAATTCCAACTTATCTAAGTCATTATCCCTCATTACTCCTGGACAATATTTGATAACCATCTCTTTGTATATAGTCTTGTATTAGGTTAGAACTTTCTTATTTAGACAAAAGGGGGAGATGTAGCCATCCCAGCATTGGCCGGGAAGTTCCAACCCCCATTGAGGCTTCGGTAATGGTCGCACCCACAAGGCGGGCGGAGAAGGAAACAGAAGACGGAGGATAGGAAGGGGAGCATTGTACTAGGCTTCTTGATTTACTTGAGGAATTTACATTCCATGAGAAGTATTTTTAAAACATCTGTCCTGTATTTACTCAGGAATCAAGATAATGACATAAGTAAACTTACAGAGGTCAAACAAGATTTCAATGAGTTAGAGGAGCTGGCCATAGTTCAAGATTGGCAAGCCCTTTCCCCCAATACAATCAGAAATTACATGCACATACGAGTATTAAAGGAAATTAGCAAAAATTACCTCTGCTCCACAAAGAATACATGTAATTGATAGGCAAAGAATGATGTTAAAGAAAAATGATAATAAAATAAGGTAGACCTCCCATTTCTGATGAAGAGTCATGATGGATCCATTGTGCTGTTTATGACCAAGGAACACAAGAATGCCAGGATTAGATGCATAAATAAATTCTATACAGATATAAAATATAAACATTGTGTGATTCCAGAAATTGAATCATAACTACAACAACTTTTGACAATTATTTTTTTCTTGTGTATTATGACAATTAATAGTTAATAAATTGCTTGGGACATGGCAAACTGCCTGGGCTGGCATGGAAATTTCAATTTGGTCTAGAGTATTTGAAGCCACAAATGTTACCAACTTGAGAACAGGCTCTCATATGCCAGTAGTTTATTTCAAAATTGGATTATGAAGTTGAAATTTATTGTAAAAGACAACTTTTTATCAATGATCTCTAAACTTGAGGAAAAAAAATGTTTATAAAAGATAACTCTATTCTGTCTTTGATTATCAATAATAACTAAACTTATAAACCCAGATGCACAAGAGAAAAAGTTTAAACACATGCCCAACACCAAAAATTATATGATCTATGTTTTAGAAAAATGTGAATCTATCCCTGATTAATAAATTCTGCATAAATAAACACTTTGGCTGCTAGTCAGTCAGGCTGCAAGATTCTCTGGGCAATCATCCCTGGTTCATCCTATCCTTACCTCCTCTCTGGAACCAAGCCAACTTGGGGGAGGCCTCAGGCATAATACTATTATAAATGGATGTTTTACTATTACTAGGGCATGGAATTGAATAAAAAATTAATTTGCCATATTATATGAATGAATCATTTATAGGTCGTTAATAAATGCTATAATACTACAGACAGTATTTCACATATCTCTGCTTCTAATCTACTATTCAGGATGTGGTTTTCCATTTAACTTCAAGTATATTAAACTAAAAATATGTTTTAAAGAGTGAATATCAGATTAACTTTTTGCTTGTGTGTGTTTGTGTGTCTAATGCAGATGTGTAATATCATTCCTGCTGACATATTCCTATAAAATAAGGAAGTGTTCAACGAAGAAAGATAAATTTACTGGAGATGGTCTACTGAACTGCATTGCTCTAAGAAAATTGCAGATGAAATGTCAGCAAATGATGAAAGGCTGACTTTTCTTATGTTTTTCTTATTTCAGTCCATAATGGTGAGATCATATCGACAAAATTTTATTCATTGCATGGAAACTGTATGAACGAAGACACTTAATAGATACAACTCTGATTAGATCACAAAGGTATCATCAACTGGTTAGTGCCTTACTCTTCTAAGGCACAGGGTCCTATGTGTGCCCATTCCATTACATACTCAATGTCCAGTGCAGACAACACTTTACTTCAGAGCTGAGAGGTCCTGCAGCCAAACAGAAGTAACATTCAAAGTGTTACTATTGTTAAACAAAAAGAGGCCATGGGATAGATCATGATGAAGTGTATATGACACTGGCTTGGAGGCATATAAGAGATAGTGGAAATGACATAGTTTTAATCCAAAAACTTCTGCTAAAAAGTTGAAACAGGCTTTATGGCCATGTGCTCCAGAAACTAGGGATTTGTATTAGAACATACCAAGTCCTACTGACATTATTTCTCTCAGAGTATACATCTTAAAATTGGAAAAAACAGTCACATTAGGAATGACCACAACTTTTTTTTTTCCAAGATAGGTATTCTCTGTAGCTTTGGAGCCTGTCCTGGACTAGCTGTGGAGACTAGGCTGGCCTTGAACTCACAGAGTTCCACCTGCCTCTGCCTCCCAAGTGCTGGGATTACAGGCATGCACCACCACCACCCGGCATGACCACACCTTTTTATCCAGTTCTACCACTTTGGTTTAACTGGTGTAACTACAGCAGTTGGGTTTCATGATATGTTCAGTTCTTTATCAAGATTCTTGATTTCCTTGTATGTGGACCTAAGAAATGGCCAATCAGATCATTTACCAATCATCTAAAATTGACAACCTTGTTACTCATTGCCAATATAAATTACTGTCACAGGAGAAAAGCTTTCAAGCTCTTTCTTTCCCATCCCTTTCTACACTGTGACTACACCTGTTTTACAGTTTGTCAGTGAACTCAATTCTTACAAAGGTCTCACTTTATTTGCAAATTCACAATTTAATCTAGTAAAGTTGGAGGATACTCATTCAATGGTCTATTTATCCTTCCCATAAACCAGTCAAGGTCCAGCCTAGTAGGAGTTTCAAGACTGTCTTTGTAGCACTGGGCAACACAAGCACAATTAGGTCTTCAAAGTAATTCTCAATTGTATAGTGTTAAGCAAACCTGAGCTAGAGGAGACATTGATCTAAACCAGTTGTTCTCAACATTCCACATGCTGTGACTATATAATACAGTTCATCATGATGTGGTGTTCCCCATCTATAAATCTATTTTCAGGTCTAGTTCATAGCTGTATCATTGCTACTATTATGAATTATAATATATATATATATCTTCTTTCTGATGGTCTTAGGCCAGTCCTCTGATAGGGTCATTTAGTCCCCCAAAAGGAAGTCATGATACCCAATGTTGATAAGCACTAATCTAAACTGATATAATTAAGCATATAATAAATAAATAAGTAAATAAACAAATAAATACATTAATAGCAATGAAGAAAAATGGAGTGGAATTCTTAAACCACATTAAAAAATAGAAAAAAAATAGAAATGCATTTATATATTTAAAAATATTTTTCTTTATTATTATGTGTTTTAAATTTTATACATCAGCCATGGGTTCCCCTGTCCTCCCCCCTCCCACCCCCATCCCCCTCTGTCAGATGTGGGGTTGGTGAAGACCATTTTTCACTTTGTACGCTGTCGCTTGGTCTTGTGTACCATGTCCTTTGCACTAAAAAACTTCTCAGTTTCAACAGGTCCCATTGATTGATTGTTTCTCTCATTGTCTGTGCTACTGGTGTTATATTTAGAAAGTGATCTCCAGTGCCAATACGTTCAAGAGTACTTCCTACTTTCTCTACTAACAGGTTCAGAGTAGCTGGATTTATGTCGAGTTCTTTGATCCACTTGGATTTAAGTTTTGAGCACGGTGACAGATACAGATTTATTTGCAGCCTTCTACACATTGACATCCAGTTATGCCAGCACCATTTGTTGAAGATGCTTTCTTTTTTCCATTGTACATTTTTGGCTTCTTAGTCAAATATTATATGTTCATAGGTGTGCGGGTTAATGTCTGGGTCTTCAATTCGATTCCATTGGTCCACATGTCGGTTTTTATGCCAATACCAAGCTGTTTTTATTACAGTAGCTCTATAGTAGAGCTTGAGGTCGGGGATTGTGATGCCTCCAGAGGTTGTTTAATTATACAGGTTTCTTTTGGCTATCCTGGGTTTTTTTTTTCCATATGAAGTTGAGTATTATTCTTTCCAGATCTGTGAAGAATTGTGTTCGTAATTTGATGGGAATTGCTTTGAATCTGTAGATTGCTTTTGGTAAGATTGCCATTTTTACTATGATAATCCTGCCTATCCATGAGCATGGGAGACCTTTCCATTTTCTGACCTCTTGTTCAATTTCTTTTTTCAGGGCCTTAAAGTTCTTGTCATATAGGTCCTTCACATGCTTAGTTAGAGTAACCCCAAAGGATTTTATATCATTTGTGGCTATTGTAAAGGGTGATGTATCTTTGTTTTCCTTCTGAGCCTGTTTGTCTACTGTATATAGGAGAGCTACTGATTTTTTTGAGTTGATCGTGTATCCTGCAATGTTGCTGAAGGTTTTTATTAGCTGTATCATTTCCTTGGTTGAATTTTTGGGGTCACTCATGTATACTAACATGTCATCTGCCAATAGGGAGAGCTTGACTTCTTCCTTTCCAGTTTGTATCCCCTTAATCTCTTTATGTTGTCTTACAGCTGGCTAGAATTTCAAGTACTATATTGAATAAGTAGGGGGAAAGGGGACAGCCTTGCCTTGTTCCTGATTTTAGTGGTATTGCTTTCAGTTTCTCTCCATTTTATTTGATGTTGGCTGTTGGCTTGCTGTAGATTGCCTTTATTATGTTTAGGTATGTTTCCTTTATTCCTGGTTGCTACAAGTCCTTCTTCATGAAGGGGTGTTGGATTTTGTCAAATGCCTTTTCTGCATCTAGTGAGATGATCGAGTGGTTGTTCTCTTTGAGTTTGTTTATATGGTGTATTACATTGACGGACTTTTGTATGTTGGACCACCCTTGCATCCCTGGGATGAAGCCTACTTGATCATGGTGGAAAATTGTTTTAATTTGTTCTTGGAGACTGTTTGCCAGAATTTTATTTAGTATTTTTGCATCAATGTTCATGAGGGAGATCGGTCTGTAGTTCTCTTTCTTTGTTGCATCTTTGTTTGGTTTCGGAATCAGTTTAATTGTAGCCACATAGAAGGAGTTTGGTAATATACCTTCTGCTTCTATTGTGTGGAACAATTTAAAGAGTATTGGTATTACATCTTCTTTGAAGATGTGGTAGAATTCTGCAGTAAAATCATTATGTCCAGGGCTTTTTATGGTTGGGAGACTTTTAATGACTGATTCTATTTCCTTAGGGGTTACTGGATAATTTAAATGGTTTATCTGGTCTTGATTTCACTTAAGTATGTGGTACCTATCCAGAAAATTATCCATTTCTTTTAGATTTTCCAGTTTTGTGGAGTAGAGGTTTTTGAAGTATGACCTGGTGATTCTCTGGATTTCCTCATTGTCTGTTGTTATGTCCCCCTTTTTATTAATGATTTTGTTAATTTGGATGCTCTCTCTCTGTGTCTTTTGGTTAGTTTGGATAAGGGCTTGTCTATCTTGTTGATCTTCTCAAAGAACCAACTCTTTGTTTCATTAATCCTTCATATTGTTCTCTTTATTTCTATTTTATTGATTTCAGTTTTCAATTTTATAATTTCCTGGCATCTGTTCATCCTGGGAGACTTTGCTTCTTCCTGTTCAAGGGCTTTCAGGTATGCTGTCAAGTCACTAGTGTGACATTTCTCCAGCTTCTTTATGTGGGCATTCAGTGCTATGAATTTCCCTCTTAGCACTGCTTTTATAGTATCCCATAAGTTTGGGTATGTGGTGTATTCATTTTCATTGATCTCTAGGAAGCCTTTAATTTCTTTCTTTATTTCTTCCTTAACCCATTGGTGATTCAGTTGAGCATTATTCAGTTTCCATGAGATTGTAGGATTTCTGTAGTTTTTTCTGTTGTTGAAATCTAACTTTAAACCATGGTGGTCTGATATAACACAGGAGGTTATTCCAATTGTTTTGTATCTGTTGAGATTTGCTTTGTGGCCATGTATGTGGTCAATTTTAGAGAAGAGTCCATGGTGTGCTGTGAAGATAGTACATCCTTTTTGTTTGGTTGTAATGTTCTGTAGATATTGATTAAGTCCATTTGATCCACAACATCAGTTAAGACTATTATGTCTCTGTTAAGTTTCAATTTGGCTGATCTGTCCTGAAGTGATTGTGGGGTGTTGAAGTCTCCCACTACTAATGTAAGGGTTTTATATATGATTTAAGCTTTAGTAATGTTTCTTTTACATGTGTGGGTGCCCTTGTGTTTGGGGCATAAATATTCAGAATTAATACTTCATCTTGGTGGATCTTTCCTGCAATGACTATGTAATGACCTTCATCATCTCTTTTGATTGATTTTATTTTGAAGTCTATTTTGCTGGATATTAGGATGGCTACACTAGCTTGCTTCTTAAGACCCTTTGATTGGAGAGTCTTTTCCCAGCCTTTTATTCTTAGGAGGTGTCTGTCTTTGAATTTGAGGTGTGTTTCTTGTATGCAGCAGAAAGATGGGTACTGTTTTCATATCCATTCTGTTAGTGTGTGTCTTTTTATAGGTGAATTAAGTCCATTGATATTAAGGGATATTAATGACCAGTGATTGTTCGTTCCTGTTGTTATATTTAGTTTTTTTGGTGGTAGTGTGTGTGTACTTCTCTTCTTTGGGGTTTACTGCTGTGGTGTTATCTATTGCCTGCATTTTCATGGGTGTATCTGCCTTCCTTAGGTTGGAATTTTCCTTCTAGTGCTTTCTGTAGGGCTGGGCTTGTGGATAAGTATTGATTAAATCTGGTTTTGTCTTGGAAGGTCTTGTTCACTCCATCTATGATGATTGAAAGTTTTGCTGGGTATATTAGTCTAGGCTGGCATCCATGGTCTCTTAGTGTCTGCATTATATTTGTCCAGGTCCTTCTGGCTTTCAAAGTCTCCATTGAGAAATTGGGTGTTATTATGATGGGTTAGCCATTATAAGTCACTTGGCATTTTTCCTTCCTGACCTTAATATTCTTTCTTTATTCTGTATGTTTAGTTGTTAAATTATTATGTGGCAAAGCGACTTTTTTGGGGGATCTAGTCGGTTGGTGTTCTCTAGGCTTCTTGTATCTTTATAGGCATTTCCTTCTTTAAGTTGGGAAAGTTTTCTTCTATGATCTTGTTAAATATATTTTCTGTTGGTATTCTTCTCCTTTCTCTATCCCTATTATTCGCAGGTTTGGTCTTTTCATTGTGTCCCAAATTTCTTGGACATTTTGGATCATGACTTTGTTGGTTTTAGTGTTTTCTTTGACTGATGAATCTATTTATTCTACCATATTTTCAACACCAGAGTTCCTCTCTTCCATCTCTTGTATTCTGTTGGATATACTTGCCTCTGAAGTTCCTAACACTAACCTAACCCTAACCCTAAACAAACACTAACCCTAACCCTAACTCTAACACTAACCCTAAACCTGATGATGTAAAGAGGGACCAGGAAATTTCCTTCTGACCTGAAAGCAGAGGACACAGGACTCCTGATGAGGGTCAGAGATGCCCACAGAGGGCAAAGGATGCTCCGAATCTAACAACTAACCCTAACAAGTAAACCTAACCATAACCCCTAACTCTAACCCTAACCCTAGCACTAACACTAACCCTAATCATTAAAGGTAACCCTATCCCTAACTCTAACTGTATCCCTAACCCGGGTGAAGGCAAAGAACGACCCTAAGTCTACCCACTAGTCCTAATACTAATGACAAATTCCCGCCTATCATAACTCTAAAAACCCCTAAACCTTAACACTAACACAAGCCAAAAACTAACCACAAAGTCCTCAAACCCTGACCATAAACCCCTGTAGGCCATAGCCCTATCCATAACCCCCTGAAACTAAACCCCGACAAAAACACTAACACTAACCCTAACCATAACCCTAAAACCTAATCCTAACCCTAACCATAACCATAATCTTAATGCCCTGAAAATAAACCCTGACCCTAACCCTATCCCTAACCCTAAAAACACATAAACCTTAACACTAATCTAACCTTAACCGAAGCCTGACACTGACAAGCTGAACCCGACCCTCACCTGCTGAGGTAGCACAACCCTGCAGAAGGTCAGGTCACCTGCTGAGGGCCTGGACACCTGCTGAAGAAAAGGGGAAACTCCTGAGGACACAGGACACCTGGGAAATGGAGTCCAACATGTCATGGTGCTGTGGAGAAAGGCATCCTGGGAAATGGAGTCCAGCATAGTGATGCTGTGGAGAAAGGCATCCTGGGAAATGGAGTCAGAAATATATTGATGTTGTAGAAAAAGGCATCCTGGGAAATAAAGTCCAAATGATGGTGTAGTGAAAGGCATCCTGGGAAATGGAGTCTAAAATACTGATGCTATAAGGAAAGGCATCAAGGGAAATGACCTGAGTGTCCTGATGGGAAATGTAGTTTGGAATACATGACCAATACTGAGAAAGGCATCCTGGGAAATGGAGTCCAAGATGAAGCAATGCTCTAAGGAAAGGGATCCTAGGAAGACCTTAATTTTGTGAGAAATTTTGTTTCATTTCTCTGACTTTTTCGGTTTAATATGTATGTTTTGGTTATTCGACCTGTATCAGATGAATAATTTTGTTTTGTTTATTTTTTTCTGTTCAATATGTGTATTTTTTATCTGGACCAGAGGTGAGTGCCTTGGGTTTTACTCAGAGAGTCAACCATCTCTGAGTCCCACCCTTGGGCACGAGACATCCCGGGAGGACCTGCCAAAACTTGCCATCAGTTTCCAGCCATTCTTAAGGCCCTGAAGGAAGGCTCCCCTTTACCAAGACTGCAGGCAGACCTTGCAGTCTCCACACCCTTCCCCCAAACCCATCTGCCAGAGACCCCAGCCACTTCCTGAGACTCAGAGACGAGCCCACAGCTCCCATCCACCCTGGGAACTCCCATCTGGAAAAGAAGTGAGGGCCTGGGGTTATAGTCAGAGAGGTAACTGCCCCTGGGTCCCACCCCTGGGCACCAGCAATCCCAGGTGGACCTGCCCAACTTGGCCCCAGTTTCCAGCCATTCTGTGAGGCCTGGGGGAAGTCTCCCCTTTCCCAAGACTGCAGACAGACCCTACAACCTCCACGCCCTGCCCCCACATCCATCTGGCAGAGGCCCCTGCCACTTCCTGAGAAACAGAGACCAGCCCCCAGCTTCCATCCTGCCATGGAACTCCCATCTGGACCAGAGGTGAGTGCCTGGAATTGTATTCAGGGAGGCAACAACATCTGGGTCCCACCCCTGGGCACTAGCCATCCCTGGAGGACCTGCCCAACTTGGCCCCAGTTTCCAGCCAACCAGCAGGCCCTGGTGGAAGGCTCCCCTTTTCAAAGACTGAAGGCAGACCCTGTAGTCCCACACCCTGAAACCACACCCATTTGCTTAAGACCCCAGCCACTTCCTGAAACTCAGAGAAAAGCCCCTAGCACACATTTGCCCTGGAACTCCCATCTGGACCAGTGAGCTCAAAGCTACCACCCCCACCCCCGGAAATCCCATCTGGACCAGAGCTTCCATCCTTTCCCAAACTCCCATCTTGACAAGAGGAGCTCCCATCTGGACAAGATAAGGAGACCCAAGGGACATCTGGAGACTCAGAGTCCAGCCATCAAGCTCCTATCCAGCCAGCACTCTCATCTGGACCAGAGAGAGGATACCTAAATCTGTCAGCTCTCTCTGGACCAAGTACACTGATAAGACCAAGAACTAATACAAGAGGAGATGGGCAGACATCAAGGCAGAAGAACATACAACAATGGATGCCAGCCTAGACTAATATACCCAGCAAAACCTTCAATCATAATAGATGGAGTGAACAAGACCTTTCAAGGCAAAACCAGATTTAAACAATACTTATCCACAAACCCAGCCCTACAGAAAGCACTAGAAGGAAAATTCCAACCTAAGGAAGGCAGATAGACCCTCAAAAACATAGGCAATAGATAACACCACAGCAGTAAACCCCAAAGAAGAGAAGTACACACACACTACCACCAAAAAAATAATAACTGTAATGAAAAATCACTGGTCATTAATATCCCTTAGTCTCAATGGACTTTCTTCACCAAAAAAAGACACAGACTAACAGAATGGATACAAAAACAGGACCTATCTTTCTGCTACATACAAGAAACACACCTCAAATTCAAAGACAGAAACCTCCTAAGAATAAAAGGCTGGGAAAAGTCTTTCCAATCAAATGGTCTTAAGAAGAAAGCTGGTGTAGCCATCCTAATATCCAGCAAAACAGACTTCAAACTAAAATCAATCAAAAGAGATGATGAAGGACATTACATACTGATCGCAGGAAATATCCACCAAGATGAAGTCTCAATTCTGAATATTTATGCCCCAAACACAAGGGTACCCACATATGTAAAAGAAACATCACTAAAAGCTTAAGTCACATATTAAATCCCACACATTAATAGTGTGAGACTTCAAAACCCCACATTCACTTCTGGACAGATCAGCCAAATTGGAACTTAACAGAGACATAATGGTCTTAACTGATGTTATGGCTCAAATGGACTTTATCGATATCTACAGAACATTCCACCCAAACAAAAAAGAATATACCTTTTTTGCAGCACCCCATGGAACCTTCTCTAAAATCCACCAAATACTGGGCCCAAAAAGCAAATCTCAACAGATACAAAACAATTGGAATAACCTCCTGTGTTCTATCAGACCACAATAGTTTAAAGTTAGATTTCAACAACAGAAAAAACTACAGAAATCCTACCATCTCATGGAAAATGAATAATGCTCAACTGAATCAACAATATGTTAGGGAAAAAATAAAGAAATTAACGACTTCTTAGAGATCAATGAAAATGAATACACCACATACCCAAACTTATGGGACACTATGAGGAAAATTCATAGCCCTAAATGCCCACATAAAGAAGCTGGAGAAATCTCATGCTACTGACTTGACAGCACACCTAAAAGCCCTTGAACAGGAAGAAGCAATGTCTCCCAGGAGGAACAAACACCAGGAAAATATCAAATTGAGAGCTGAAATCAATAAAATAGAAATAAAGAGAACAATACAAAGGATTAATGAAACAAAGAGTTGGTTCTTTGAGAAGATCAACAAGATATACAATCCCTTTTCCAAACTAACCAAAAGACAGAGAGAGAGCATCCAAGTTAACGAAATCAGAAATGAAAAGGGGGACATAACAACAGACAAGGAGGAAATCCAAAGAATCATCAGGTCATACTTCAAAAACCTCTACTCCACAAAACTGGAAAATCTAAAAGACATGGATAATTTTCTGGATAGCTACTACTTACCTAAGTTAAATCAAGACCAAATAAACCATTTAAATAGTCCAATAACCCCTAAGGAAATAGAATCAGTCATTAAAAATCTCCCAACCAAAAAAAGCCCTGGACCTGATGATTTCAGTGCAGAATTCTACCAGATCTTCAAAGAAGACTTAATACCAATACTCTTTAAATTGTTCCACACAAAGGAAGCAGGAGGTATACTACCAAACTCCTTCTATGAGGCTATATTTACCCTGATTCCTAAACCAAACAAAGATGCAACAAAGAAAGAGAACTACAACCCGATCTCCCTAATGAACATTGATGCAAAAATACTCAATAAAATTCTAGTGAACAGACTCCAAGAACACATCAAAACAATTATCCACCATGATCAAGTAGGCCTCATCCCAGGGATGCAAGGGTGGTTCAACATATGAAAATCTTTCAAAGTAATACACCATATAAAAAAACTCAAGGAAAAAAAACACATGATCATCTCACTAGATGCAGAAAAAGCATTTGACAAAATCCAACACACCTTCATGATAAAGGTATTAGAGTGATCAGGAATACAGGGAACATACCTAAATATAATAAAGGCAATATACAGCAAGCCAACACCCAACATCAAATTAAATGGTGAGAAACTCAAACCAATACCACTAAAATCAGGAACAAGGTAAGGCTGTTCCCTCTCCCCCTACTTATTCAATATAGTGCTTGAAGTTCTAGCCAGAGCTCTAAGACAACATAAAGGGATTAAGGGGATACAAATTGGAAAGGAAGATGTCAAGCTCTCCCTATTTGCAGATGACATGTTATTATACATGAGTGACCCCAAAAATTCAACCAAGGAACTGATACAGCTAATACAAACCTTCAGCAACATTGCAGGATACAAGATCATCTAAAAAAAAATCAGTAGCCCTCCTATTTACACTGGACAAATAGGCTGAGAAGGAAATCAGAGATACATCACCCTTTACAATAGCCACAAATGATATAAAAAACCTTGGGGTTATTCTAACTAAGCATGTGAAAGACCTATATGACAAGAACTTTAAGTCCCTGAAAAAAGAAATAGAAGATGTCGTAAAATGGAAAGATGTCCCATGTTCATGGATAGGCAGGATTAACATAGTAAAAATGGCAATCTTACCAAAAGCAATCTACAGATTCAATGCAATTCCCATCAAATTACCAACACAATTCTTCACAGATCTGTAAATAATAATACTCAACTTCACATGGAAAAACAAAAAACCCAGGATAGCCAAAAGAATCCTGTACAATAAAACAACCTCTGGAGGCATCACAATCCCGACCTCATGCTCTACTATAGAGCTACTGTAATAAAAACAGCATTGTACTTGCATAAAAACCAACATGTGGACCAAGGGAATCAAATTGAAGACCCTGACATTAATCCGCACACCTATGAACATATAATTTTTGACAAAGAAGCCAAAAATGTGCAATGGTAAAAAGAAAGCATCTTCAACAAATAGTGCTGGCATAACTGGATGTCAATGTGTAGAAGGCTGCAAATAGATTCATATCTGTCACACTGCACAAAACTTAAATCCAAGTGGATCAAAGACCTCAACATAAATCCAGCTACTCTGAACCTGATAGTAGAGAAAGTAGGAAGTAGTCTTGAACGTATTGGCACAGGAGATCACTTTCTAAATACAACACCAGTAGCACAGACACTGAGATAAACAATCAATCAATGGGACCTGTTGAAACTGAGAAGCTTTTTTAGAGCAAAGGACACGGTCAACAAGACAAAGTGACAGCCTACAGAATGGGAAAAGTTCTTCCCCAACCCCACATCTGACAGAGGGCTGATATGCAGAATATATAAAGAACTCAAGAAATTAGACATCAAAATGCCCAACAGTCCAATTAAGAAATGGGCTATAGAACTAAACAGAGAATTCTCCACAGAGGAAGTTCAAATGGCTGAAAGACATTTAAGGAATTGCTCAACATCCCTAATTATCAGGGAAATGCAAATCAAAATGACTCTGAGATACCACCTTACACCCGTCAGAGTGGCTAAGATCAAAAGCACAGAAGACAGATTATACTGGAGAGGATATGGAGTAAGGGGAACTCTCCTCAACTACTGGTGGCTATGCAAGCTTATACAGAAAACAGGACGGTAGGAAAGACCCAAGGATCACCCAATGACAGAGAAAAGGATGAGATCTACATGAACAACCAGGACGACAGTGGGAGAAATGACGGGCAAGATTTGAGGGAAAGAAAGCTTAGGGGAGCAGGAGATCCCAGCTGGATCAAGAACAGAAAGGGAGAAGAAGGAATAACAGACTATGATAAATGAAGACCACATGGGAACAGGAATAGGCAGAGTGCTCCAGAGTTCCCCAGAAATCCACAATGATATATCCTCTGTTGTCTGCTGGCAATGGTCGAGAGAATGCCTGATCTGACCTAGTCTCATGATCAGATGGCCAAACACCCTAACAGTCATCTTGGAACTCTCATCCAATAACTGATGGAAGTGGATGCAGAGATCCTCAGCCAGGCCCCAGGTGAAGCTCCAGGTGTCCAACTGTGGAGAAAGAGGAGGGTCTACAAGAGTGTGAATTTTTTAATCCAAGACTGCAAAAAGCACAGGGACAAATATCCGAATGAATGGAAGCATATGAATTATGAACCAAATGCTGTGGAGCTCCCAGCTGGATCAGGCCCTCTGGATAAGTGAGACCATTGAATAGCTTGATCTGTTTGGGACACACCCAGTCTGTGGGACCAGGATCTGTCCTTAGTGCATGAACTGGCTGTTTGAAACCTTGGGCTTATACAGGGACACTTTGCTCAGTCTGGAAGGAGGTGACAGCACCTGCCTGTACTGAAGCCACCAGGTTTAAATGAATCCCCAGGGTTGCCTTGATCCTGGAGGACATGGGACTGGAGGGGTATGGCTTGGGGGGTAGGTGGGGTTTGTGGCAGGATGGGGGGAGGACAGGGGAACCCTTGGCTGATGTATAAAATTTAAAAACACATAATAATAAAAATACAAAAGGAAAAAGAAAAAATATACATATTGAACACAATATACCAGTTAAATAAAAAAATCTCATATCATAAAGTTCCAATATCCATAGTATATATATTGAACACATGAAATCACATAAATAACACAAAAATTCTCATCTGATATAGGTCAAATATCCAAAATACACATATTGAACTTAATCAGATAAATAAAAAAATGCCATCTGATAAAGGAGTAATATCAAAATTATACACATTGCACTAAAGAAATCAGATAACACAAAATTATGATCTGATAAAGATCTAATATCCAAATTATACAAATTGAACATAATCAGCTAAATAAAACAAAAGTTTTCATGTGGTAATTGTCTCATATCAAAAATATACATATGGTCCCAATTTCTGGCCATTTGGCCGGCCTTGCAGGAAGATTCCCCTTTTCCAAGACTGCAAGCAGACACTACAATCTCCATACCATGCCTCACACACATCTACCTGAGACTACAGCCACTTCCTGAGATCAGAGACCAGCCCCCATCTCCCATCCTGCCCCAGAGCTCCTATATGGAAAAGATACAGAAATCCCATCCACTTTCTGAGACTCAAAGAGGAGCCTGAGCTCCCATCTGCCCTGGAACTCCCTTCTGGACCAGAGGTGAGTGCCTGGGGTCACACCCAGAGAGGCCCCCACCTAGGTCCCAGCCCTGGGCACCAGCCATTCTGGGGTAAGAACATTGCACCTTGGCCCCAGGTTCTGGCCATTGGGCAGCACACCCCCAACCTGACTGGGAAGGTTCCCCTTCTCCAAGACCCCTGGTGGACACTACAATCCCCACACCGTGCCCCAACACTATTGACTGGAGACCCCAGCCAATTTCTGACACTTAGAAACCATCCCCCAGCTTCCATCCTGCCCCAGAACTCCCATCTGGACCAGAGGTGAGTGCCTGGGGACATAACTAGAGGGGCCCAGGCTATAGGTCTCACCCCTGGGCACCAGCCATCCTGGGAAGACCAGCCCAATTTGGCCCCAGTTTCTGGCCATTTTGATGGCCCTGCAGGAAGATTCCCTTTTCCAAGACTGTAGGCTGACAGTGGAATCTCCACACCCTGCCCCCACACCTATCTGCCCAAGATGCAACACACTTCTTGAGAGTCAAAGACTAGCCCCCAGATTCCATCTACCCAGAAACTCCCATCTGGACCAGAGCTTCCATCCTGCCCCAGAACTCCAATCTCGACTAGAACCCCCAGCTCCCATTTGGCCAGCACTCCTATGTGGACCAGAGCTACCATCCTACCCAGAGCTTCCATCTGGACAAGAGAGATGCTCCCTAAATCTGTCAGTTCTGTCTGGACCAAGTGTGCTGATACAACCAAGAATGAATCCTCAAGGAGATGGACAAATGTCAAGGCAGAAGTACATACACCAAAATAAAGAACAATACAGCATCACCAGAACCTAAACCTCTTCCAACAGCTAGACCTGAGCATCACAGAATGGAAGAAGTAGGAGAAAACAACCTTATATATAACATCATAAAGAGGCTAGAGCCTTATATAGAAGAAATCAAAAATGAAGTGGAGGAACAGACAAACAAAAAATAGGAAGAACGCTATAAAAGTCTAGAGGAAAGGACAAATAATGCAAAAGGAAACAATAAGTCCTTGAAGGAAAAATCATGAAAAAAGCAATGAAACAGATGAGGGAAATAGTCCAAGATCAGAAAAGCAAAAAAGAGAAAACTGAAGAAGACACAAGCAGAGGGAATGCTGGAAATAGAAAATATGAGTAAACAAACAGGAACTTCAGATGCAACTATAACCAACAGAACTCAAGAGATGGAAGAGAGGATCTCTGGTGTTGAAGATATGGTAGAAGAAAAAGATTCAACAGCCAAAGAAAACACTAAAGCCAATAAAGTCATAACCCAACATGTCCAAGAAATTTGGGACACCATGAAAAGACCAAACCTACAAATAATTAGGATAAAGGAAGGAGAAGAATACCAACTCAAAGGCACAGAAAATATATTTAACAAGATCATAGAAGAAAACTTTCCCAACTTAAAGAAGGAAATGCCTATGAAGATGCAGGAAGCCTATACAACACAAAAGAGACTAGACACCCACCAAAAAGTCCACTCGCCACATAATAATTAAACAACTAAACATATAGAATAAAGAAAGAATATTAAGAGCAGCAAAGGAAAAAAAGCCAAGTGACTTATAAAGGAAAACCCATCAGAATAACACCCTATTTCTCAGTGGAGACTTTGAAAGGGGGGAGGACCTGGACAGATATAATGCAGACACTAGGAGACCATGGATGCCAGCCTAGACTAATATACCCAGCAAAACTTTCAATCATCATAGATGGAGTGAACAAGACATTCCAAGACAAAGCCAGATTTATACAATACTTATCCACAAACCTAGCACTACAGAAAGCACTGAAAGGAAAATTCCAACCAAAAATTCAGATAAACCTTCGAAAACATAAGCAATAGATAAAACTACAGCAGTAAGCCCCAAAGAAGAGAAGTACACACACACTACCACCCAAAACAAAAAACAAAACAAGAATGAACAATCACTGGTGATTAATATCCCTTAATATCAATGGGCTTAATTCACCTATAAAATACACAGAATAACAGAATGAATACAAAAGCAGGACTCATCTTTCAGCTGCATTCAAGAAATACATCTCAAATTCAAAGATAGACACCTCCTAAGAATAAAAGGCTTGGAAAACACTTTCCAATCAAATCATTTTAGGAAGCAAGCTGGTATAGCCATCCTATTATCCAGAAAAATAGACTTCAAACTAAAATGAATTAGAAGAGATCATGAATGACATTATATACTCATTGCAGTATAGATCCACCAAGATGAAGTCTCAATTCTGAACATTTATGCCCCAAACACAAGGGCATCCACATATGAAAAAGAATCATTACTAAAGCTTAAATCACATATAAAACCCCACACATTAATAGTGGAAGACTTTAATACCTCACTTTCACCTCTAAACAGATCTGCCAAATTGAAACTTAAGAGAGAAATAAGGAACTTAACTGATGTTATAACTCAAATGGACTTAATTGATATCTACAGAACATTCCATCTGAACAAGAAAGAATATAACTTCTTCTCAACACCCCATGGAACCTTCTCTAAAATCAACTACATACTTGGCCACAAAGCAAATCTCAACAGATACAAAACAATTGGAATAACCTCCTGTGTTTTATTGGACCAACATGGTTTAAAGTTAGATTTCAACAACAACAAAAACATTTTTCACTGTTACTTTCTCTGCATCCTCATAATTATATTTCCCACAGTGCCTTTCTCCTAGTCATCAGAACTACATTTCCCACCATGCCTATGTGTTTGACATTGGAACCACATTTGCCACAGTGTGTTTTTTTACATCCACAAAACTACATTTCGCACAGTGGTCTTTCTCTTCATTATCAAATCAACTTTTCCTACAGTGCCTACCTCTACATCATTAGAACTACATTTACCACTGTTCCTCTCGTCATGGAAACAGAACTACATTTCCCACAGTTCCTTTCTCTATAATATCACAACCACATTACCCAAAGTTCCTTTCTCAGTGTCATCTGAACTACATT
Organism: Onychomys torridus; assembly: GCF_903995425.1. Classification (NCBI taxonomy): domain Eukaryota; kingdom Metazoa; phylum Chordata; class Mammalia; order Rodentia; family Cricetidae; genus Onychomys; species Onychomys torridus. The sequence continues at coordinate 54,014,806 of NC_050463.1, read as the reverse complement.
TCCCACAGTTCCTCTTTGTACGTCATCAGAATGACTTTTACCAAAGTTCTTCTACCTAGACATCACAACTTCATTATGCACAGTGTCTTTCTTATGGTCATCTGACTACATTTCCAACAGTTCCTTTCTCCTATGTCAGAGCTACATCTACCCTACTTCTTTCTCTGAAATGAGAACTACATTATCCACAGTTCCCTTCTCATCCTCTCTTG